>NC_062535.1:1672811-1675311 GCF_022655615.1 Tachysurus fulvidraco
TCACGTGAAGATGAAGATAACCTGACTCTAAATATTCGAGGTGGAAATGATGTGAAAAAGTGAAAGAAATCTCAGACATAAAAACTTTTTTAATAGATTAGAGATGCATTAGTTAAACGGCAGGACGCGATTAAGTAGCCAACACCAGAGGGCGCTAACATCGCGTTACTGATTTGCTGAAGGATTTTGTTACTGCAAAACTGTCTATCGAATTTTATCTATTTATAATCAGGCTATAATTTCAGGACACAAGAAAAACACATTCTAATGATGTCGAGGCAAGTTCCGTCTTTACCTGTTGGTCGGTGCTTGTGTCTTGTGTTTTCATAAATAAAAAACGATAGTGCTTGTAAAAGCGTTGGATGAAATTTGCCGTAGGGATCTGAAAGCAGCAGTAGAGCACCGAAGCAATTACATGTGTAGGGAACTTGCATCAACTAGTTATTAGCCACACACACACACACACACACAACACACCAAACGACAGTCACACTAGAGTAAAAACGAAAATGGCACGCGGTAACAGAATGTGTAGTTTTTGTAATTTGTATTTAAGAATTAAATTCCGTTACCAATCACTCCTGGCTCCAGATGTAAACACGCATGCCAGATTGTGTGTGGGTGTTGTGTGTGTGTGTGTGTGTGTGGTGTGTGTGTGTGTGTGTGTGTGTGTGTGTGTGTGAATGAGAATGGTCAGATGGCAGCTTCTCAGGGGAGTGTGAGACTGAAAGCAAGAGGGAGGGTGGGTGTGGTGTGTGTGTGTGTGTGTGTGTGTGTGTGTGTGTGTGGTGTGTGGGGTAGAGAAGAAGATTGGAAAAAAATAGTAAATGCGGAAGATATTATTAAGTATATTGTGTGGGTGAGTGGGTAGGTGTGTGTGGGTGTGTGTGGTGTGTGGTGTGTGTGTGTGTGTGCGCGCGCGCGCGCTTGCCTGTGTGTTTGTGCTTATTCTGCCGTGAATAATAATAATTCATTATTTCTAACATGCTCACATCCGTTGTGTGTGTGTGTGTGCACGAGCCGAGTTTCTTCACCACGCATGATTTCAGAGTAATTAATTTGAAACTAATTAACATTCATACAAGCAAAATACGAGCAGATTTTTAACTCAGTCTGTTAAATAAAAAAACATTTAAGAGCTTACAATCAGTTACAATTCAACACATACACACATACAGTTGCCAGATGATTTATCACCACACACACACACACACACACACCACACACACATACACACAGTGATGATGGAAAAATATGGACTCTGTGAGACACAAAGTGGCGGAGCGCCAGCTATATAGCATCAAAAGGAAAGTTTACGCACACACACACACACACACACACACACACTCACACACACGTGAACACATGCACACTCGGCGTGAGGTGTTCGGGAAACAGTCAGAACTTGATAAATTATTCATATCTTATCACTACCTGCTCCTATGTGATCGTTTCCATGGAAACCTTGAATTCATGATGATGATGATGATGATGATGATGAGATAGAGAAGGATCAGCTGCCGTTCAGGATCATGAAGTGAGGATGGGATGCACGATGCATGATACAAGGAGCACTGCTTCTAGTATGCTGTTGTTTCTATAGTAACAGTGACTGATGGAGACGCGCCACACACACCACACCACACACCACACACACACACACCACCAACACACACCACTCTTCTCTGACTGCTACAGAGCGCTGACACTGGAGACTCCTTCAGTAAAAATTAAGGAACCTCTCCTTAGAGAAAGCATCTCCTCCTCCACTCACTGTAAATGAGCCTGTTACTATATGAAACACTGTAAATGAGTGAAGACCTCCTGACCAATCAGAATGCAGCAGAGAGTCAGTTTTGTGTCTATTTCTGTTTTATCTGAAGAGAAGTTTAATCTGTCCTCTGTGTCAATCTGGGACAAGTGCTTAATCTCACCACCACACACACACACACACACACACACACACACACACACTCTCACACGCACTCTCTCACACCACAACACCACACACACACACACACAACACACACACACACACACACACACGCCGCGCAACCACACACACACACCACACACACACCACACAACACACACAAACTAACACTCACGCACACACACACACACACACACACACCACACCAAACACACGCACAACACGTCGCACGCACACGCAAACACACACACACGTCACAACAAAACACACACACACACACAGCACCACAACAATGGAAACACACATACACACACAAACACACACAGGCTCACGCACAGGCAAAACACCCCACAACACACACACACACGCACTACACACACCCTACACACACCATCACACACACACACACAAACAAACATCACACTCAATACTCACTCACACTGAAACACACACACACACACACACACACACACTCACATACACTCTTACACACACACATACACTTAGACAACACACAACATCACACGACACTACACACACACTCACACAGACACTCAGAAACACACA
>NC_062535.1:1680311-1685311 GCF_022655615.1 Tachysurus fulvidraco
TATTAGCTGTAAGAAATGTTTGTATTGATGGTGTTCAGTCTGTGACACCTTTAATACTTAGCGCTATTCTCAATAAAAATTGAAGTGTTGAATTCTATTCTGTGTCGCACGAGCAATTCGGGTATAAACCCGTTAAGGACGACTCGTGAAATGTAGTGAAACATAGTGTTTAAAATTAAACCAGCAGTGTTGAACCTTTGAGTGTTAAATCATTACTGTCCCTGTTAATCCATGTGTGGTGTTTGTTCAACCCTGAAGGTGTTTAATTCAATGCTGTTTAAGTGAAGTGATGTATGATGTGGTGATGTATGTGTTCAGTTAAAAGTGCAGGAGTGACCAATACCGTGAGACCAATACTATGAGACCAATACTATGAGACCAATACTGTGAGACCAATACTATGAGACCAATACTATGAGACCAATACTATGAGACCAATACCGTGAGACCAATACCGTGAGACCAATACTATGAGACCAATACCGTGAGACCAATACTATGAGACCAATACCGTGAGACCAATACTATGAGACCAATACTATGAGACCAATACTGTGAGACCAATACTATGAGACCAATACTATGAGACCAATACTATGAGACCAATACCGTGAGACCAATACTATGAGACCAATACCGTGAGACCAATACTATGAGACCAATACTATGAGACCAATACTATGAGACCAATACTGTGAGACCAATACTATGAGACCAATACTGTGAGACCAATACTATGAGACCAATACTGTGAGACCAATACTATGAGACCAATACTATGAGACCAATACTATGAGACCAATACTGTGAGACCAATACTATGAGACCAATACTATGAGACCAATACCGTGAGACCAATACCGTGAGACCAATACCGTGAGACCAATACCGTTTGACCAATACTGTAAGACCAATACTGTGAGACCAATACTGTGAGACCAATACTGTGAGACCTAATTCTGTACATTGCAAATAAAATAAACACTGAATGAACTAACTCAATACTGTACGTTTACAATTATCATTGTAACAAAATTCCGTATTGTAAGTTTAAAATAAACACTGAAACATCTATAAGATTTCTGCCAGATTTTTTTCACGTGAATTGAATATCGTGACAGACAATTCAACACCGTTAGATACAACTCAACACCGCCGAATAAGTGAAAACTATCACGATTCAACACTGTAAGAAAAAAATTCTGCACTGTAACAGAGTGCAACAGTTGATTGATTTGTTTTAATGTTACTGCAACTTTGCACTCTGAGAGCTAATTAAACACTACTTACTTTAACACTTAACACTTAAATGATAAGAGCTACAGAAATTCAGCACGGCAAGAAATAATACGACACTGCAAGAATTCTAATTCGACACTGTTCAAGGTTTCATTTAATTCAACACCATAACAAATTTAACACTCAACACTCTGTATATCGAATGTCAACACTGTTAAAGGTAATTCAACACTGCAGTAACAACTAACACTGTGCATGAACTCAATACTGTATGTTTTATCTTCTGCAACTCTGTAAGAGCCTTTTCCAAACTGTGGGTCTAAATTCCGAATGCCGTAAGAATTTCAACCCCCATAAGAGCTCATTCAACACAGTGACTCTGAATCCAACACTGCAGCTGTGATTCAACACTTAATGTTAGCGACCGTTCAATACTGTAAGAGCTAAATGTAATTCTACGTAAGATACCTAAGAGCCTACTGAATGTCTTGGAGGTTTTCACGCTGCACGCGATCCTTTAAACACCGCTGTAACGCACATGCGTGCACCATGGCCTGTACTGATGGGCGTGTGCGTGTGTGTGTGTGTGTGTGTGTGTGTGTGTGTGTGTGTGTGTGTGTGTGTGTGTGTGTGAGAGAGAGAGAGAGAGAGAGAGAGAGAGAGAGAGAGAGAGAGAGAGAGAGAGAGAGAGAGTGCACTCACTGGATTTGCCCTGCCTGGGTCTCTGCAGTAGCCTCTGCACCGTGAGCAGGTCCTCAGTTTTCACCGCCTGCAAGAGTTCTTGATCTTTCCCCATATTTTATTTACACACACACACACACACACACACACACACACACACACACACACACACACACACACACACACACACACACACACACACAGGAGCGCGCGCGGCGTCCTCTACATCCAGAGCATCCTTGCGCGACGACTCGGCCACCGCCAGGGCGCCGTTAAAGCCGCTCCACCCGCGTCCTCCATCCCCGGGGAGACTCGGTGTCCGGTCTGTGTGAGGACGTCAACCGCTTTTTCCTTTTAACAATAATACCAATGACAGGATGTGCTACATGTGGTCGCGCGATGTCAGTAAATAAATCCCGTATGAAGGAATGTGACGGTCGTCTCCAGGTTACAGGAACATTACTGCAAAAAAATAAAAAATAAAAATGTCGTAGCGCGGAACCTACTCTGCTTCCTGACCCCTGTGTAAGGCGACGGGGTTGTTACGTAAACATCCGGGCAGATGTGATGTGATATGATGGGATGTGCGCGCGGACGGACGCTGAAGAGGTTGTAATCCGCGCGCGCGCGTGCTTGCGTGCGCACACGTGCGGGCATGCGCGCGTGCGTGCGTGCGTGCGTGTGTGTGTGTGTGTGTGTGTGTGTGTGTGTGTGTGTGCGCGCTCGCGTGTGTGCGTGTGTGTGTGTGCGCGATTGCTTAAATTTATGGTGCTGCAGCAGGGGGGTGTGACCAAATAGCCCCGTTTCCCCGCATGAGCCTGACAGATTAAAATTAGACGCGTGCGTGCGTGCGTGCGTGTATGTGGTTGCGCGCGCGCTCCCCCGGTTTTTAATCACTAATTGATACAAACGCATTTCCTTCAGTAATGAAGCTCAGACTTTCTTTTCACTGACCGTGTTTTCACTGAAACATGCTTCACTTTAAGGATGTAACGGTGTCACGGACAATTGGAGCGGATGTCTAATTTGAGCTCTAACCTACATCACTCCTGCTTTCCCTGTATTACCGTCGGCGCGCCCCCTGCTGGTGGTCTGCAGAATCACACCACACACTACACGATATCAGCTGCTCGGTCATGTCTCAGTCTTTCACCTTTACAGCTTTATACAGTGTAAATAAATCAAACGCTCACAACCCGTTTCGAGTGACAACGATTAAAAGACTAAAATGCTTTATTCCTTTTTCTCCTGCGTTTCTCTACAGCGCTGTTTATACACCTAGTGGTCAATAAAGGAAGTGCACTTTAGGACCTGTGAGACTCCGAAAATGAACGAATTTAAAAAAAAATTATAATAATATTAAAGTTTCTTGTTTTTTTTTTTATGACAATGAAGATAAAGGGAAAGTCAGCTATTATAGCAGAATTAGCTCAGCAGTGTAAGTGTAAGTGCAGACATTGTGTGTGTGTGTCCACAGAATTCTGTACAATGTACAAATGGTCCCCAAGGAACAAAATGTTTATAAAACCTGGCAACCCTCCTTAATGATACTCACTCTGATGTTTGTGTCTCAATGATGACGGAAAAAACCCATCTGTGGTATCAAACATCTCAAACGACCTGCTGGCTGCGTGCCGGACGATTTTAGTAAAAAAAATTATAAATATAATTTTCAAACAAAAACTATATGAACTACGATCTTGTCTACGGCAGGTTGTTCAGCCGGTGAGGTGTTTACACGTGTCTGAGGTCACACACAGCAGATCCACGAGTCCAGTGTTGGAAAATTTTGAATTAGAATGAAGTTTTATTGTGAAGTTGTATGTAAAGAATGTTCCACTGAAGTGTAAAGGTCCTGTTGCCTAGAACTAATAGATGATGTGTGTTTGTGTGTCTTGTGTAAGATTAATGTTAATGGTGTGTGTGTGTGTGTGTGTGTGTGTGTGTGTGTGTGTGTGTGTGTGTGTGTGTGTGTGTGTGTGTGTAATGTAATGGGTAAGCACCAGTGACTCTGAGTCAATCATTGACCTTGTTAGCAGTGTCTAGAGGTGTTATTTAGACTCTGTTGGCCTCATTAGGTGTTGGGGTAACACACCTGAAATGTGTGTGGGCGTGTGTGTGTGTGCGTGTGTGTGTGTCTGTGTGTCTGTGTGTCTGTGTGTGTTTAAGACCAAATTCAAACCTAAATTCCCAGATCCAACAGAAGCCGCTTTTCGTCTCTGTCCCTTATGTGAGCACAGAGTCGCCTCATTAAACTGATGCGTTTAATCATCAATTCAGCCGTATCCCTCCCTCTCTCCTTCCATTTATCCCTCTCTTCCTCCATTTCACGTGTGTGTCGTCGAGTGTGTGGACGGGTCATGGCGTCAAACGCCACCACAAAGTTCTTCGCTCTCACACAGTCTTTTAGTGTTTCTGATATCATCGTGATCGGAGCGTATTTTCTGCTCAATGTTGCTGTCGGAATATGGGTAAGAAAGTGTGTGTCCGTGTGTGTGTGTGTGTGTGTGTGTGTGTGTGTGTGTGTGTGTGTGTGTGTGTGTGTGTGTGCGTGTGAGTGATTGTGTGTGAGTGATTGTGTGTGAGTGAGTGTGAGTGTGTGTGAGTGTGTGAGTGATTCTGTGTGCGAGTGTGTGTGGTTGTGTGTGTGTGTGTGTGTGTGAGAGAGAGAGAGAGAGAGAGAGAGAGAGAGAGAGAGAGAGAGAGAGTGTGTGTGTAAGTGATTTTATGTTGTTTGTGTTTGTGTGTTTGTGTGTTTGTGTTTGTGTGTTTGTGTGTGTGTTTGTGTTTGTGTGTGTGTTTGTGTGTGTGTGTTTGTGTTTGTGTGTGTTTCAGCTCTACAGACATTTCCACACTGATTGTATAAATGACAATTAGGTGTTACTGTGACTGCTGATTCAACTCATTTGTATTCAGTTCAGTACTGACGTGTAATACTGAAAAACCTGTGAACCTGTGTGTGTGTGTGTGTGTGTGTGTGTGTGTGTGTGTGTGTGTGTGTGTGTGTGTGTGTGTGTGTGTGTGTGTGTGTGTGTGTGTGTGTGTTAGTCATCTTGCAGAGTAAGCAGAAACACACTTAA
>NC_062535.1:1690311-1702811 GCF_022655615.1 Tachysurus fulvidraco
GTGTGTGGTATTATATTATGATACTGTGTAAGACAATTACAGTAAGAGGTCTGTAAATTTTCCATTTTAAAATAGAGCCTGCTGGAAGTCAGGGTGTTAGCATGTGGGACACCGTTCTGCTAATGTCTGAGACAGTGGAGACAAAGAAAACATAAACATGTGGAAATATTTCTTAGTGAGCTGGACTAGAAATGTGACGTCATGGTTCACAGGGTGAAAGTTCTATAGTAACGTTTGATCTAACTACGTAGCTATAAACATGTTTGGAGAAACATGAGCTTGCTAACTTAGCTAGCTAGCACTTCAGTATGTTTCTTTACTAGATGACCGATTTTTTATTTTTTTCTCATGTAGAATGGTTTCCAACATTACCCACAATGCCTTTCTGACAATGGCACAGTGAGATTCAGCCCTTTTACCACAGCCACTACCCTCCTTAAAGAACAAATAAATATATAAATAATTATATTATACACTCGAAGGGGGGCACGGTGGCTTAGTGGTTAGCACGTTCGCCTCACACCACCAGGGTCGGGGGTTCGATTCCCACCTCCGCCTTGTGTGTGTGTGGAGTTTGCATGTTCTCCCCGTGTCTCGGGGGTTTCCTCCGGGTACTCCGGTTTCCTCCCCGGTCCAAAGACATGCATGGTAGGTTGATTGGCATCTCTGGAAAATTGTCCGTAGTGTGTGTGTGAGAGTGTGTGTGTGTGTGTGTGTGTGTGTGTGTGTGCACTGTGATGGGTTGGCACTCCGTCCAGGGTGTATCCTGCCTCGATGCCCGATGACGCCTGAGATAGGCACAGGCTCCCCGTGACCCGAGAAGTTCGGATAAGTGGTAGAAGATGAATGAATACATTTGAAACGCATGACAAACGTTTCATGTACACATGAGTGATGTGTCTGTGGGCGGAGTTTAACTTTAACCGCGTACGAATCATACGCGATTAGCCATTTCATAAAAATAGTTATGTTAGCATCTTGTTAATTTTGCTCATTAATTTCGTTCCATGCAGTTTCACTAACGAGCTTTTACATCATAAATGTGTGTTTGGAAGAAAAAAGTCTCCGGTTACAGGTTATAATGTAACGTCAAATTTATCCTTTATATTAGCCAAGTCTATAGCAGCAGCTCAGTCTGTAGATCAGTAGATGTGAAGCTGTGAAGCATCACCAAGGGGTCTGTGATTTATTATTTTGGTCCAAACACCAAAGTCGAGTCAGTGGAAATTTCTGGTCTGTGTAAATAATCCATACTCAGGAGATCCTCTGGACCTGCTGTTCTCCAACGAGATGTTTATTTACCTTCAGTCTTATGGAAGGAGTCTCCATTGTTAGCGTCTTTCCGAGCGTAGAGAACAGAGAGGTTTATGTTTTCCGGTTTCGGTGTAAAACGCCGAGTTTTAAGAGAATAATAAAGAGACCCTGGTGTGGAAATGACTTCTGATGGATGCTTGAAACTTCCGGCTTTCCATGACATTCATTTTAATGTAGAAGATATATAATGTGACGATCTGTAGTTAGTTTTACATTAGATTTGTTTGGTTGTGAGAGGAATATAAATAAATAAATAAATAAATAAATAAATAAATAAATAAATAAATAAATCCGTCTGGGACTTTCTGCTAGAGGAAAACAAGAACTTCAGGTTGGTAAGAGAAAGTCGGCTTCGTCCTCGACGCCTCGTCGCTGTTGACTTACTGTTTTATTCTGTGTCACACCTTCGATCTCAAGGCTTAAAAAAGCAATGGAGAAGGAAAAACATCATGTGATGGTGCAATCACATGGTTATGTGTTCAGTGTGTGTGTGTGTGTGTGTGTGTGTGTGTGTGGGTGTGGGTATGTGTGTGTGTGTGTGTGTGTACATTCCTGCGGGCACATTCATGGTGAAATCATCATATCCAAATATTAACTTACCTTATATAGACATCTTTAAAAGTTTCACAGTCCAAAGAAAGACAAAGTCTTCAGCTCAGAACTATTTCTCACCTGGAAATGTTCTTGATAACCAACCGAATTAAAACGGGAGGAAATAAAACACTGCGCGGGTCACGGCGAGTTGTTTCGCTGAAATTAGCCAGGTTTTTTTATCACTTAGATCGAGATCTAAAGTCAAGCAAATGACTGAGTTCTAAAAGCAGACGAATGTCGGTGTGCTTTCTGCCTCTAACGCCACACCCGAGTCAGGAAAGCGCTTCACATCTAATCTGTTAAACTTTTCAAAACATCAAAACAGCTCGCTTCTGATTTTTTGCCTCCTTTTTGATTAAAGAAATGATAAAGGTCAGTGGAGGTCAAAGGAAATCCTGACTCTGATCTCTCTGGGGTTTGTGGCACCATTTACAGTTTCCTGTGAACTGTTCCAAATTCCAACATCATCATTGCCTGATGTTTATCTCAATTAGGAGAAAATCAGAGGAAACGTTTATCTTCAGATGTTTGAGATGTTTGGACCTCCGGTTGCTTCAGATAGTCAAGATAATGTACTGCTGACTTTGGTGACTTTAGCAACTTTAACACTGAGCACGTTGTCATAGATGACCAATCACAGATCATTGTCCCCAACAACCAATCACAGATCATCACTGTCCCCAACAACCAATCACAGATCATCACTGTCCCCGACAACCAATCACAGATCATCACTGTCCCCGACAACCAATCACAGATCAACACTGACCGTAACAGCCAATCACAGATCAACACTGACCGTAACAGCCAATCACAGATCAACACTGTCCCCGACAACCAATCACAGATCAACACTGACCGTAACAGCCAATCACAGATCAACACTGTCCCCGACAACCAATCACAGATCATCACTGTCCCCGACAACCAATCACAGATCATCACTGTCCATCACAACCAATCACAGATCATCACTGTCCCCGACAACCAATCACAGATCAACACTTTCCCCGACAACCAATCACAGCTCAACACTGACCGTAACAGCCAATCACAGATCACCATTGTTTCTAACATATACTTCATTTTTGTTGTAATAAACAATATTCTGTCTTGTTTGATATGCAAATAAACACCGAGGGCCTTTTTACACCCGGTCACTTCATGTGTTGTCTCTGATCCGATATCTGTCTGATTGGTTAAAACTGTCCCATTTACATCAGGCCACATAAACGCGTCTCGGCGAATCGGATATCGATCCGATCTTTCTACTCCCGCCCAAAATGCTAATATATTTTACCTCATTTCTGGGGTAATTGTAATGGAACACACTTTGGTGTACGCGGTTGCTACAAAAAACAGCGTTTACTGTTTGCTGCATTTTCACTGGCGGCAGCAGCGTATTTTAAGACCCGACGAGACGCCTGGGTGTAAGATCGGAGCAGCGCTGGTGGGAAAACATATTCGTTTCTGGCGCGATGCACGACTCGCGAGTCACCTGTGAGTGACGTAGTTCCGTTTGGGAGGAGTATAGCGCTGACGTATGTGGCTCGAACAACCACATTCATTTACACCTGTCCAGTTTCATCTGTAACGCGTCCCAGACCACCTCCTGAAGGGGTTTGTACCATCGGGTTTATATCCGTCTCCAAAACGTTTCGGAGGGCATTTAGACCTGGTCTTTTTACCGTCGGGTAGATATCGGATCACAGAAAACGCAGGAAGTGACCAGGTGTAAAAAGGCCCTGAGTTTACATTGTACATGCAAATTAGCTGACGCCGTCCCGTCATCTGGTGACTTTCTGAGCAGGTCTTAGTTACTTCCTCTGAAAGGAGTCAGAAACTGAATCTAAGTTCCCTTACTCTTTAGAATCCTCCACATTTCATCAGCTTCAATATAACCGTTTTTGACGGCTTTCTTTTAAAGACACTGATCTGATATGAATGTCATCGTCAGCTGAAACCTTGAAGTTTTTTAAAGTCGTCCTTTTTACAGGAGTTCGTGAGGGACTTTAGGATGTATTCCTCCTCACATCTGAAGGTTTAACACCGTGTGTCTGGCCTTGCTCTTGTACGGTGTTGTGGTTTGTGTTTTTATGATTTACTCCTGCTGTTCTACATGCTCTGGGATGACTCAGATTATGTTTTTATCTAAACTGCCTTCTTGTTTGGGGCGAGTCGGTGCAGATCTTCAAAGCCCTCAGCTTTCGTGCAGCATCGTGTCACGTGTTTCCTGGATGGCCTGCGGGTTCATGGGCTTCACCTTCTCCTTTAATTTGCATGTGTGATTCTCGGAAACCCTCCAGTTACCCGCACACCTGTTTAGATTTGAATTATTTAGAATATTCGTTTCTGTGCAATATTCCTAAAAATATTGATACTGGTAATGAAATCTGGGATTTTGGCATCACAGTGCCTGAATTATTTAAAACTAATTTTAAAAAATACTAATTTTGGGGGTAAAAACATTTGTAGACCACGGCAATTTGGCAACAATTACATTCATTCATTATTTAACGCTTCTGAACTTCTCGGGTCACGGGGAGCCTGTGCCTATCTCAGGCGTCATCGGGCATCGAGGCAGGATACACCCTGGACGGAGTGCCAACCCATCACAGGGCACACACACACACACTCATTCACTCACACACACACACACACACACACACTACGGACAATTTTCCAGAGATGCCAATCAACCTACCATGCATGTCTTTGGACCGGGGGAGGAAACCGGAGTACCCGGAGGAAACCCCCGAGGCACGGGGAGAACATGCAAGCTCCACACACACGAGGCGGAGGCAGGAATCGAACCCCCAACCCTGGAGGTGTGAGGCGAACTTTCTAACCGCTAAACCAATTATGCCAAAAATGGCATAATTTTTTTTAACCATAGTTTTTATGCATTTATTGTTACATTCAATGTTTTTGAGATAGTAGAAGCTTCAAAGTCTTTTCCTCATCAGACTCTATTTTCTCTCAACAAAAGAAAATGCTGATTTAAAAAAAAAAAAAAAAAACCTCCCGTCCTGAAGATATTCATAAAAACACTAGGTTCTCCTTCCATAACTATTAAGCGTTCGCTTACAGAAAAAAAATCTCCCGTATCTTGTTTATTATCTGGATTTACAGTAACTCTATAAAACAGGAAGGTCTTTAATCAGCTTTAAGAATTGAGGCAAATTGCTGTGGTATAAGATAAATATAACTCTTCCTGGTGAGTCGTTAATGGTAAATAATCTTTTTTTGGCAATCGGAGCGCTTTTTCCATCGCTAGATCTATTTTGTTACGCCCCGTGGTGATTTGTTCCTTAACTATTGTGTTACTTCTCGATGAACACTAACAGTGTGTAAATAAACATCTTCGGGGTTATACAATCAGTTGTTCAAACACTTATTAATCCCATCACGACTTGTGATCTGATCCTACTGGCAAATGAACAAAAGGACGGATTGTTTTGGAGAAAAAAATAATTATAGAGCAGAAAGGATAGCGTTGCTCTATCTTGCAATACACCCCCTCTCACACTGTGCCAAGTAAACATCCATCAACTCCCATTCTTCATGCACAACTGCACACTCGCTGTGAACGTCTCACTCGCCAGACTGCATTATCTGAGCCACTTACACAGTCTGAAGTTTAGAAAAGCTTTCGGTTTTTTTTTTGTTTGCGATACAAATTTAGGTCCTAAATACAGGACAATGACTCTCAGACGGAGCTTTATGAAATGCTGCCCAACCCTGTCTGCTCCCACAGATTTATTACGCAGCCAAAAAATACAGGCCTAATGCTAGTGATTAAGATATTTAGTAAGATTTAAGGAGTTCAGTCGGGTGTGACGGCCTAGATTTGGGATGTTCTGTCTGCTCAAGAGCTTAGCGCTTGTTTAAATGCCCCCCCACTTTTATACCTTCAACCTGGAATTCTTCTTCCAGTTTCCACCAACCAACCACCCACCTTCCCTGTTTGGTAGCTATCACTAACATGTGCTTCCTCAAGGACACGTGGAGACGATCAACCAGATTCGACTTCTGCTCATGCTGTGATCGCGGCCCGTCATGACACACTGAGAGGAACAGTGTCCACATAAGACTGTGACGCATTGGTGGTGTAGCATTAAGTTCAAGCTGGGACTTGAAAACTGAACAAGATTGGAACCAAATACTTGGGACAGCTGAGAAGAAAACATTCCATTTGATTGTGTCTTACAGTGCAAGACGTGTCACCTCTCTAGGTGTATACTGTAGGTGTACTTACTAGAACCACCCAAGTACCACGCTTCTGAATATCTCTATGAGCTTGGTATACCTTTATCTTTACTTTAGCAAAAGTGCTCCATCTGCAGTCTAAGGTCTCCTGAAGACTGCAATATGTTTTGTTCCAGTGTTGTCCTGAGAGAACTTAATGCTACCACCACCATGCTTCACAGTGGGGGTGATGTGTCCATGGCAATTGTACTTTTTCCACCTAACTTGGGCTTCATTCAAGGCCAAAAATTCCAGTTTGGGTCTCACCAAGACCACAGAACTTTTGCACATGTTTGCTGAGTTTGCCGAACACCAAAAAGGATTTCATGTGGCTTCTCTCCAGCTATTTCAGAGTCACCCTTGGCCTATCTGCTGCTTCTCTTTACCCGCTCACTTATTTTTTGTGGACAGCTTCCTCATGGACAGAGTTGTGCTGTATTCTTTCACTCTTTTTAAAGTTTAGGATGGAACAATCATAGATGATACTTTTTTCCCCCAGAATGTCGGTCTTCGTGACGCCGATTGTTTGTTCTCGAAACTCTGCATTCTTTCGATGGAGATCTGGCGCTCTCAGTCTGATTGGAATTGCACCAGAAATAATTTAGAACAGAGCCTGGAGTGAAAGCATTTGTAAATAATTTTGTATAGATTCATAGCTTGATCTGAATTAAGCATATTTTATTTCCATGTTTAAGGGGGTAAATACTTATGCACATACACAAATAACCAAGATATTGGGTTATTCCTATACATGTTATCCCATGAATCTTCTTTTGTTTGATCTAGCGTTCAACAAGATTGGTGGTTATGGCAATTTGGAGAGCGTGTACCTCCAGGCTGTGCCGACGAAGATAATCCCGAACACGACGTGCCACCTGCCACGGGCTGACGCCATGCACCTCTTCCGCGACCCAGTGCACGGAGACTTGCCCTGGCCGGGAATGACCCTCGGATTAACCATCATCGCTACCTGGTACTGGTGTACTGATCAGGTAACCAACCTAACCACCCCACACACTCACTCACAAGGACAATGGCTTGGCCTTTAACTATGACACATATACACTTCCATAAGACACACTTGTATGCTAGGATCTCAACTTACATGATAGCATCGCCGCTTAGTAGGGTGTCGTTTGCTAACTAATCTCGGCTAGTAGCGCTCGCGGGTAATGTTACAGATAGCCATTACTAACATAACGTCACCACTCCCCTAAAAACATTAACGGATATGTAGTGCTAGTGTCTCTTCAGCAATAAATAAAACACATCAGAAAACACAGAACACAACTGCATTTAAAAAGTAGAATTTACTGACTGATGCTAGCTAGAAAGTTCAATTATTTCCTTTAAAGTGACACGAGATGGCTAAGTTTAACGATGGAGAACATTCTAGCTTTAAGGGAAAAGCTGCTGTCAAAATAAAGACCTCCAAACTTAAATGTTAGCCATCAGGTAAAACTTTCCACCTCACGCCAAATTCAAGACAAAGAATCAACAAAGCATGTTAGCCTATAAAAAAACCAACCTTCTTTAATTACTGACAGCAACATGGCTGTTCTCAGAAAACAACGGCAAATACAATGTGTTTGCCGTATAAACAGAGTACAAGGAGGAACGAAACAGTTCTTGAATCCCTATGAAGTCATATGAGCAAATTCATATTCAGTAGCAAACTCAGGGAATGAACATGTAAGAAAATGTTTTTTTTTTCCTCCTATAATCGATTTCTAACTTTAAATACATTACCTCAGCTGGTAAAGGTGTCTTGCTCGGAGATAAACATGTGTACCATTAACGAATACATCAACAATCATATTTAACACCTATTTCCTAAAATCTGATCCCCTCTGATAGAGAAAATCTGATCGAGAAAAAAAATTATTTGTGACTTTTGCCCCTTTTCCACCGAGGCAGTTCGAGTGCAGGTTCGGAGCCTAATTTAGAACCAGTTCTTTCTTTTTTCGACAGCCAAAGCACCGGCTCTGAACCAGGAAAAGTGGTTCATTATCGCATTTGATAATGTACCTTAAGTACACTAATGTTTAATACACTTTTACTTTACCGCGATATGATACATTATCAGCATACATGATAGTAAGTAGCTACATGCTAAGGCTAATGCTTTTTCTGTGTTAATGATAAAACAACGTTAAGTGCTTTCTCGATCATAACCTCCGTTTATACAGATTACACGGAGCCGCACGTACACGTCGGATTCGCCGCGATTGGGTGTTAATGTAGGTTCACAAAGCCATGAGCATTAACAGTAAAGTAACATCCACCATTGTTGTTGTGTTGTGTTTGTCGCTGCTGCGCTAACGTCGCTGTGTAACGTGACACGTATACAGTTACGTCAGACTCGGCTCTGTGACGCTCTCTAACCGATGGAAAGGCAAACCGGTTCTTAGAAGGTTCACCAGTGGAACTAACTTTGAACCAGCACCAGCGCTAGCTCTGAACCAGCACCCGGTACTTTTTGGTGGAAAAGGGGTATGAAGAAGGTTCCAACACTGTAGCTTGCTTATGTATGTCAGGATCATGCCTGGACAATTTCCTGCTGACAAATTAGGGGACCTTCAAGCAGTGCGTCTTGTTTTGTGGTCGTCGGTGGCAATTTGTCTAATTAGTTATGTAGTTTTTAAGTATTGCGGTTACTTTTCTTTCCCCAAGTCCTTTCCTGGTATTTTATGTTGTCTGTTTTGTAATAAATTGTGTCTGTTTTTTTCTTTCTTCTGTCGGAACGTCTCCTAATGTCCCAGCAGGAAATTGTCCCAGCATGACCCGGACAAGGAATTGTTTGATTTGTATGCGTATGCAAAATAAACTGGTTTGTAACATACGTGTTTTCTTGTTCACCCACCATGATCCCAAATCCATCACCATTTCACAGCAGCCCCATAACATGGTGTGTGAGACACCGACAGTCAGTACATACTAACAGTACATACAACAGTCCAGTACATACTGTAATGTGCTACGATTTAGGATGTAAATCCACATACAAACAGTAGAGAATACATTCCGAATGAAAACGACGGTACTAGCCAAATCGTTCAGGCCAGTACATGATAAGAAGGGCCGCTACGAAGAGTGCTTCGATTTTCCTTTGACACGCCTCCACCGTTTTGAAAGCAAGCTCTGGAAATACCACATAAAAGTCCTGAAAGTAGACCTGCCCCACAGGATTGGTCCAAATGTACCTCAGGGCAGCAGAACTAATTTGCATTAGAAAACCATAAACAACTTAATTTAGTTTTGTTGTAGTCACACACGAACTAAATTAGCATGCGCTGTTTCTGCTTTTTTCCCGGTTAACAATCCTTGCGACCGGGTGCACCTTTTTTGTCACCCATAACTCCTGGGACCCTGCCTCTAAGGTGTTGGAGGCTGGAGAGTTTAGAAATATGGATTCCTAATGGCATCTGCGTCTCCTTCCTCCGTGGTGAAGGGGAGTGCGCGTGAGAGATCCGCTGAGTGGGTGATTGGCTGGTTTTCAGTCCTCCGGACGGGATACTCCTGCAGGGGGAGCGGCTGGATCGGCCCACGTCGTGCTGCGTCGTGGCCAGTTTGCCCTGCCAGTATCGGTGCCCTCCGATTACCCGGGTGCTACTTTTCGGAGGGCGATGGTACACTCCTGGTTTAGCAATCACTACTTTGGCTCTGTTGTAGGCTTCACGCATGGAAGCGATTTCCATCGGATGACAAACCTGAGAGGGAAACGGGAAGGTGGTATCACAAATTTGCATATTGTTGTCAACAAGAAACTCAAAAAACAGTGAGTTCATTAATTAACAGTGAAAAAAAAAAAACAGTGAAGTCCTGCCCACTTCCAATGTTCACACTGCGTGTCCTTTGACCTTCAGTGAATTTTACATGTATTTGTTCTGTAGATTTAAGCATTTCCTGTACCGTCAAAAATCATCTGGCTAATCCAAAGGACACACCATACTGTACCATAGCAAAATATCTCTGTTAATGTTGCCATTTGTTTTGCTAAATCAGTACAAAATTCTTTCGACGTGTTCGATGGACGCCGAGAAACGGTACAAAGGAATAATTCTGATTACTGTTCGACTCTTCAGGTTATCGTACAGAGATCTCTTTCGGCAAAAAACCTGAGCCACGCTAAAGGGGCATCGATTTTCGCCAGCTACCTGAAAATGCTACCGATGATCTTCATCATCCTTCCTGGCATGATCAGCAGAGCGCTCTACCCAGGTATTACACGATACAGTCATTTAGAACGTAGTAGATCGTTAGTACAGATACCTACAGCGATATTGATGAGGTTTACTATCACTTTACATATAGAACCCATATTTACATTGTTTCAGGGAAGGTTTTCCACTTTCTCCTTCTTTTATGCAGGACATTTAATGGTGACATTAAAAAAATCTTTAGTATTTCTGCTTCCAAATCCTAAGTAATTAGTATTACCTAACCCTAACCCTAACCCTAGATTACTATAGATAGACAAAACAAAAGAAAAACATGTACCTCGATGACTTAGCATCGTAAATCATTGTGTCTTGAAATCCATTCTGTCGACCTGACATGCACAGACAAGCTTTTTCTAAAGCGGTTATGGTAAACAGCCAAGAAAACAATAACTTGTTGTTAGTAGATGACACGAAAACTTTTTTTTTTGTACATATAGCTTGTGTGACACGATGGCCAACATTTCATTAGTTCAATGCTTGTACCAAAGCTCTCTTTTAAAGGCTTCCTGGAGATAGTTCGACCTACAAGCTACAAGTAAGCTTCAAGGTCCTTCTCTTCTCTGGCATCATGGTGAAGGCTGTCCTAAAGCTCCCTACCTCCAATCCTGCTTGTTAACGGGGGTGGGGCGGATACGATCTATAGAGCATTCGCTTGGACATAACATAGACAAGTGATGTACTGACTTTCTTTTCAGCTCACCAAATTATCTGAGGGATAGAACAAATGTGCCAAATCTTTCCGTGTTATTATATTTTTGTAAATATTACATACAATCATAATTAAACACGAATGCTAAACATTTCTTAACCCACAAACGATCAGGACTATACTTACGTTATAGCCTTAGCTTTAGCCTAGACGTTGTTTTCTAAATCTCGTTAAATGTTTCCTTGTTACTCTTTTCTCTCAGAGATTCGGAGTAAATGTTTTTTAACGTGTCCGTTTGGAACCGACTGAAGTTCTCACAGCATGCTCAAGCCTGCTGCTACACACCCTGGTACATTTTACAGCATACAGGCTCATAGCCTGTAAACACACCTCAATTAACCGCACACACTTGGGACACACCCTAGTTTATAGGTCCGGCTGAAAAGATAACTCGTGATAAGAATCACTTTCCACTTTTACACAAAAACACACACACACACACACACACACACACACACACACGCACACACACGCCTACCTTTCCTGTGTATCTGCTCTGTACATTCAGTAAGTTCCTGTCAGTGGGGTACAGGTCTGTGCTTTTATCTGGCCTCAGGTCCAGCATAGATTGTGAGAATCGTGCCATTATGTTCACCGGGCCGTTCTCTGCTACGCGTCCTGAGCCGATTAGTCCGCCGTTAGGAAGCCTGCTGTGTTCTGGGTCGGGACACTCGTAGTACTCATCAGATGCCGTGGAGCCCTCGTCTTGTGTCGAATAGGCTAATTCAGGACTCTTGTTACTGTCCGTGTCGTCGTCTTTAGTTTCTAGTTCTGAATTCTGATTGCCAGACGCTGGATCACGTGCCTCAGGTGCTTCTCCAACGTCCTCTGACCTAGATGTCTCATGAGGTTTGACGTCGCTTCTCCTGACCACGGTGACTTGCACGTTATCCGGTCCAACACCTGTGGTCATCAACAGCTGTAGGGTGCGTGGCTTTGGCACAGGAGGTCCTGGAGGATGTTCATGTGTCTGAGCTTTGTCCTGAGAGGTAGGCTCTGTCGGTGTAGGAGGCAAAACGGTTTTAGGAGGCGAAACGGTGTCTGGGGGTACAGGTGTCATCTTGGGCTCCAGTGGAAGCTTTTCTTCAGGTTTGTCCTTTGGTTGCACATGAGTGTCTGGTGGTTTTGTTTTGCCATTGAAGGTACTTCTAACACGTGGACATGCCTTTTCAGGCAGTGGCTCTTCTGGGGGAGCGGTAAAAGGGTCCTTAAAACGAATGGCCTGTGATGTTTCAAACAGTTGCGAGCGCATCAAATGCGACTGCATCGGTTTGCTCGTGTCCCGAATGTTTATGAATCCAATGACATCACTAGGTGGGTCCGGGTCCGGCCATGTAGGCAGGTATGGAATGAGCTCTGCCTTTGGCAAGCCTATGAGCCAAGGGTGATTGGGTGGTTTCTCAATTACCTCA
>NC_062535.1:1707811-1717811 GCF_022655615.1 Tachysurus fulvidraco
TTCAGGTGCAATAATGAGTGATGTATCTGGTTACTGGTGTGTAAGATGAGCTAGACCACACCATGAGCTAGAAGTCTAATTAAGAACTGACACAGTGCATAGTTAAGCTTATATGCAAATTGTCAGTGTTGGCAGAATTACAGAAGGTCACAGCTCACATGGTGTTGATTCGTGAAGTTCAAAAAGCGTTGAAAGGATAAATTCACAGAATCTTAAATGATTTTCTAAATTAAATATCATCCCTTATATATACATAATCATCATCATCATCATCATCATCATCGTCGTCTAACATCGTTGTTAATATAATTATCTGTTCGTTCTTCCAGTGTTTTGTTGAACTTGTTGAACTTTCACCTGAAGCTGTAATTTAATGACAAACAGCTTACAGCAACACACACATACTTTCACTCTTATTTCTCTCTCACACACACACACACACACACACACACACACACACACACACACACGCTAATAAAATTATACATGAAGTTAATTAATTCTAAGCTATATGTTGATCTATGGTTTTTTTTTTAAAGAAGAGTAAAGAATTCTTTGTAAGTGCTTATGAGGACTCAGAAATGTGACTCCTATTTTTAATGGGGTCAGTAATTTAAAAATATGCCCAAACAACACCCCACACCACCCCACCCGCCCCAAACACACACACACAGACACACACACACACAATCTCACACAAACCCACACACTCACGCACACATTTCTTTTACTCAAAGGCCTCTCTGTGCTTGCACTGACAATGAGGGTCCAAATACTTTTATGAGGCGGTAGAACGATGCTGTGTGTGTGTGTGTGTGTGTGTGTGTGTGTGTGTGTGTGCTGAGGCCGTGTGTTTGCAGGCGTTTATATAGAAGCACCGACAGCATGTTTTAACACGCTCCCTTTGTGTTGACTCAGAACGTTTGCAGATGTGTCAGTGATGACGGCTTGAAGCGGATGAATAGAAGCGGGACACGAAAACCACTGATTAATTCTGACTGTATTAAAAAGTCTGGCTGTTTTTTTGTTTTATTTTTCACAGTCCGTTCGGTACTTCCATGGGGGAGGGGCCGCGTCGGTGCCACGAATCCGACATTCTCACGCATACTCGGCGACTCCCAGGAGGGTCTTTCAACGGCCGAGCTTCCGTCAAAACCTTCATGCCGGCGTCTCGTTCGATAGCACGGTCACATTATAGCCTGCGGACCTGTTTATTATCCTCTGGTGCCTTTGGGGAGTCAAAATATTCAGGGAAGTCAAATAATAAAGGGAAATCCCAGGCCGACCACACCGGCGTCGCAGGGCTGGGTCCCAAACCACACCAAACTACCACACTGAATAGCAAGCAAAGCAGTCTGCCTCCAACACATGCCCCAAAGTGCACTCGCGACGCTAGTCTGTCGCTGCAGAACACAACACGCCGGTATGCGTCTTTGAACAAATCCCAAATTCTTCGGATGCTAGAACGCACTAAACCCCTCAGGACAAACTACAGGGTATGAAGAATTCCTCAACATTCTGATTAGTCAGAAGGTGTTCATTTATTTTCCGTGACAGGACGGGTTTACATCAACGCTCGTCTTAATACGTCGGCGCTTTTATGGTAACAGGAAGGCATGGGCGGGTTTGTCAATCCATCTCCCCCAAGGGCAATTTCAGAGGCATTTCCTCGATGCGCAGCACGTAAAAGATATTAATTTAGTTACGTCTAGCAAGTGTCTGTGTTTTACTGTGAAGTCACGACATTTCGGGTACGTTGTGAATTGTACTGCGAGTTATTTCGATAGGAGTCCAGGAGGTTTTTATAAAACTAGAAAACGTGGCAATAACGTGATACCAGAGACCAGTAGGTCAAAGGTGGATTCCAGGTCCTAAACTCCACCAGTTTCCTCGACCCATGAAAATATTTCACATTTCTGAGAAAGTTATTCGACTCATTTGAATCATTTCTAGTTGGACTGTGATTATATCTATTTAATCTCCTCCCTTTAAAGTTACTGTTATTGTAGGACAGCAAATTGTGCTTCTGTTGCAATTTGCCGTGTTCCCGATATCACATCACACTTCTAAGTTTACGACTCGCATCATGATTTTAATTATTGCGATTTTTTGCAGGCCCTAAAATGACTTCCTAGTGGGTTGTGGATTTGTGTCGTGTCGTCGGAATAAAAGCCTTTAACAGCTCCAATAAATCACTGTAACAGCTTTAATGGGATTAGGATTTGAGTCATATGAATAGCACCGCAGTCATATAAATGTATACTGTGGTGTTTGGAGCCCAGCTTGTGTACGTCCTCTCTAATGAATGCTACATAAACGTGCCGTGTTCATGACTAAGCAAACTCGTGTTTCGTCTCAGATCTCATGCTTCCTCTTTCATCTCATGACAACACGGTCGATGCTGACGGTGTTACAGATTTTACAGAAATGGCCTTCACAAAAACTGTCAGCTTTGCTCGCACATTTCTATCTTTTTATCACTGGACCAAATGTTTTAAAAACAGAATGATTAAATATAGAAGACGTGACAAAGACGCCAGGACTTCTAGCTGACTTTCTTGCACAGGGGGATGGTACAGCCTACCAACGTGGGTATATTAACTGACCAGTATGGATTGTTTACACTAAAGAGCAACCTGCGTGGCCACGCCCTCTACAGCAAGGTCAGAACTGTAGGTTTGGGTTAGTTTAGTGTGATGAGCACACACACACACATTGTAATGGTTCATATGCAGATTGTTGAGAATCGATAATAACATCTAATTTAGTGATAAATAACTAATATTACAGAAAGATTGATACATGACAATGTCTGAAGATTGTGCGTGTGTGCATGTGTGTGTGATGTGTGAGTGCGTGTGTGCATGTGTGTGTGAGTGCATGTGTGTGTGATGTGTGAGTGCATGTGTGTGTGTGTGTGTGTGTGTGAGTGCGTGTGTGTGTGTGAGTGCGTGTGTGAGTGCATGTGTGTGTGATGTGTGAGTGCGTGTGTGTGTGATGTGTGAGTGCGTGTGTGTGTTAGTGCGTGTGTGTATGTGTATGTGTGATGTGTGAGTGCGTGTGTGTATATGGGATGTGCGTGTGTGTAGGGATATGGTAGCCTGGTGGTTAAGGTGCTAGATTATCAATTGAAAGGTTGTGAGTTCGATTCTCAAGTCCATCAGGCTGCCACTGCTGGGCCCTGAGCAAAAAACGACCCTTAACCCTCAGTTGCACAGTTGTATAAAAAAAATGTGTGTGTGTGTGTGTGTGTGTGTGTGTGTGTGTGTGTGTGTGTGTGTGTGTGTGTGTAGTCTTTGTACATATTAATTAACAAAGACTGTTAAAATCACAGGTGGACGTGTTTGTTTTATATTGTAGGGGAAAAAGTTTTTATTACTAAAATTAAAATAAATATTTCTTTGAGTTATGATGCGCTTAATACCTTCTGCGCCTGCGCAATGGTCTTCCTCACCACCTCCTTGATGTGCGTCTGGCCGTCCACAGGAGGCTGCGTGTACACGTTGACCCGCGTGACTCCGCGGTACGAGGCACATTCCGGCCATCCGAGGTCTAAATCCGGTATGGAGATGTCGGAGAGTTCGGGCCAGTACTGCAGAGACAGCGCGCGCTCCTCTCTGTCCGCCGTGTCGGGATGCTCGGCCCCGGGCCGGTAGTCCTCCACGGAGCGCAAGAGACGCTCGAGCTCGGGCTCGGACAGGAAGGGCCTCAGCTCGTGCTCCTTCACGTACGTTTCGAAGGCCTCCCGGCCGTCGGAGATGAGCGCTTCGAGCGCGAGCCGCTGGTCCTCACTGTAGAAAAACTCGGGTTTGGCCTCGCTCACACGCCAGTTCACGTGGTTGTCGTCTAGACATTGGATTTGGGACAGAGCCATTTCCGATATGAAAATAATAAATAAAAAAAAACAATAATAATAATAAATAAATAAATAACCGCAGGTTTAAAAGTTACTTCGAAGTGACGCGGCCGCGCGCGTGTCCATGCGTAAACGTGTTCCTAAGCTGTAAAGTTAACTTCATCCTCATGGTCATTACTAATTCCGTGGTTACTTCATGGTGTTTTCTGCTCGTTACATGAAGTGAACTCGAGTCGGTAGATCAGCTTTCAGTCACCCGACAGGTAAAAGAGGACAAAAGCGCCGCGAGCGCCCGGGAGACCGAACCTCCCACCGGTCCACACACACACACACACCTCACTCACGCACTCACGTGACCGGCTCTGACTCCACGTCCGTTCCCGGTACACCGCCTCTGCTGACAAAAACTCCACCAACTTAAAAAACAACTTTCACAGGAACTCAGTGTGAGGAACAGTTTTCAGCTCCACATGCTGAGTGTTGAAGAGGACAAGCTGCGTCTCTTCTTACTGGGACACGGAGAGGACTCAGTCCAGCACAAGACGAACAAGTCTCTAATATCACTCCCTCCGCTCATGAACACCGCGCGCGCGCGCACACACACACACACACACACACATACAGACCGGGTTCTGTCCAGATCCGGTCCTGAACACGATGACGCGGCGGTGAATGTTGGCACGCGCGGGCGTTCGCGGGGCGGAGCAGCGTTCTCATTGGTCAAAAAAGGGAAATCGGGAGAACTTTCACTTCCTCCTCCTCCACACACACACACACACACACACACACACACACACACACACACACACACACACACACACACACACCATTCACACGCTACCGGAGACATCTAAAGAAACTTAAGAGGCCATAAATTGTAATTACACACTAAAAACATGAAAGGAAAAAGGAAACCTTTCTTTCTTTCTTTCTTTCTTTCTTTCTTTCTTTCTTTCTTTCTGTCTTTCTTTATTTATTTATTTATTTATTTATTTATTTATTTATTTATTTATTTATTTCGTTCTTTCCTATAATATTTTATTATTTTTAGTTTTTAGTAAAAGACAGCAGAACTACACACCCAGTTGTCTCCAAACCCACCCACTATTTCTGGATATTTAAGGTTGTCTGTAATGATCTGGAGGCTAAATAAACCATTACTTTCACTTCACTTTTCTACAAGACAAAACAAGTCTGATATATTTTATCCAGTTTCATGACCTCACCCCAGGGCTGAAGCACAAATCCCTCCTTCCTTCCTGCACAAGTTGTCTATCTAGGGCACAGACTCCATTATGTCCCGAGTGTTCATTGATGAATCCAGGGAAGGAAGTTTGGGTTAAAATTTGTAATGTGTGTTACAGATTTTGTGCCCCAGAGACCCCCCGATGATGAGACGACTGTACATCAGTTTCCTTATGTGAAAATTTGAAAAAACTCGGGACACTTTTTTTTTTCTTGAACTACTGAACGAAACACTAAGAATAATAATTTGCAATTAAATATTTGGGTAAATGAGGCCTATTGTGCAATCGTGTGTGTGTGTGTGTGTGTGTGTGTGTGTGTGTGTGTGTGTGTGTGTGTGTGTGTGTGTGTGTGTTAATTGTCAGATTCGGTGGGCTGTGTGGATCCTGAGGAATGTATGAAGGTGTGTGGATTGGAGGTCGGCTGTTCCAACATCGCGTTTCCCAAACTGGTCATCGAGCTCATGCCTAGTGGTAATCAGATGTGTTGTGTGTGTGTGTGTGTGTGTGTGTGTGTGTGTGTGTGTGTGTGTGTGTGTGTGTGTGTGTGTGTGTGTGTGTGATATCCCTGGAAAACATCTTGTATTAAAACATTAATATTAATAACAGTGTGTGTGTGTGTGTGTGTGTGTGTGTGTGTGTGTGTGTGTGTGTGTGTGTGTGTGTGTGTGTGTGTGTGTGTGTGTGTTTTAGGGCTGCGAGGCTTAATGATTGCGGTGATTATGGCTGCCCTGATGTCCTCACTGACCTCCATCTTTAACAGCAGCAGCACTCTGTTCACCATGGACATCTGGAAGAAGTACCACAGAGGAGCGAGCGAGAAGGAGCTGCTGTTAGTCGGCAGGTTGTGGGCTTCGCTTCCGAAACATTTGAAAATAGAAAAAGAAAATCCTCTTTAGATCATTTATTCCACAGTGCTGTTGAATACTTGTTTCTGATTGGTCAGACGGATTCTAATAAAAAACGCACCGCCGCTTTCGTGGTTGTTTTGTTTTATTGTCACCGGAGCAGGATCGTGACGGTGATCCTAGTTGTCATCAGCGTGGTCTGGATCCCGATTCTTCAGAACGCCAACAGCGGACAGCTCTACGTTTACATCCAATCAGTGACCAGCTACCTGGCACCACCTGTTACTGCCATCTTTGTCTTGGCGGTGTTCTGGAAAAGAACAAATGAGGCAGTATGTTCACACACACACACACACACACACACACACACACACACACACACACACACACACAATTTTCAGCCATGTTGCTGTAGCGCTCGACTCCATGTCTGTTCGGATTTGTACAGCGAGTGTGTGTTGCGTTATCTAAAGTATCAATCAGGATGGAAAAGACAGAGAAAACAGATTTGTCAATTTGTCACCACAAATCATCTGCAAACATTCAAAGGTGGAAAGACAAGATAAGCGAACATTAAAGATTTAGGAGCAATGCAAGGAATGTAAATATCATCGGTCTGAAGAGAAATGTTCAGTTGTTGTGAAACAAATCACGTGTCTATGATTAGATAGCATGAACTTTAACACGTTTCTGATGAGGTTTCGTAGCTGTTACGTCTTCGGGATCAAGGAGCTTTTATATTCGGATTCATCTGTAATGATTATTTAGTAATGAACACAGAACATTGTTAAAATCCAGTTTAAAAACTTTGTTTTACTGTAGAATTTTTTTTTGTACAGAGCGAACGCTGAAAGTTAAAATTTTTACAAAGAGCAAATTTTTACAATGTTTTAAAATCAATTTACGAATTTGCAGTTTCTCGTGAAAGTGACGATTTGTGGTATTTGTTACAACTTAAACTTAAAGAGAAGCTGGTGGGAAAACAAGCTGCAACAATATTAGTGAGAGCTAGAATTATATTGTTAACATTACAGTAATCCCTCGCCACTTCGCGGTTCAAG
The DNA here is from genome assembly GCF_022655615.1 of Tachysurus fulvidraco. Taxonomy (NCBI): domain Eukaryota; kingdom Metazoa; phylum Chordata; class Actinopteri; order Siluriformes; family Bagridae; genus Tachysurus; species Tachysurus fulvidraco. The sequence goes on from NC_062535.1 coordinate 1,714,821, forward strand.
TTTCGCGGTTCAAGTTTCGCGGTTCAACTATCGCATCCTCTCTCAGCTTCTTCCCTTGTCGTATCTCGCCACTCTCGTTCACGCGGTCAACCGTGTCTCGCGTATCGTGTTCGAAATTAACTTTTCGTTAAGCCCTTACGATCCCTCCTAAGCACCGTGCCCCTGCGAAAGATTCCTCTAGCGAGCCCGAGAGGAAGAGGAAGATAATGACCATCAGTGAAAAGGTCAAACTCAGGGCCAATCCTAGTTCGCAGATTTTCACCTATCGCGAGGGGTTCCGGTCCCCATTAACCGCGATAAACGAGGGATCGCTGTAAATGGATAAAAAGTTTCCGTATTGTTTGTTAATAACATGATGAAGAATAACACATTTCAGTTGTTTGCTGTGGTATAAGAGGAATAAAACAAAGCCATACACTGATTTTTTTAAAACATTTTTCAGTAATTTGTGTCATTTGTAGTTTGTAGTTTGTGGGTGTGGTCTGGCCAGGGATTTTCAAATTCTCCGATTCGATTAGCTACGTACAGGCTACATGACGATCCCCTGCTACTTTCTACCAGATTTTATTGATTTTCAAACACATTTAAAGAGAAACTACATTTAAATTTGTGTCTCAAATAAAACCTAATCACAAGCAGGAAATAAACGTATGTTCTGGGAAACATTGCAACATCATAACAAAAAAAATAATAATAATAATAATTTTTATTTATTTTTTTTTTAATTTTTGAAAATCGGTTTGAGAAAATTCGTGACTCTGTTTAGAACAAAGAAAATGTGAATGTGGGATTACATGAAACTTTTGAGACTCTGGTTCTTATTCGTTAACTCGAATGTCTGGATTTTATAGTAAGAGTGAACCGATGAGGAAGCAGATGGTGTTCATGTGCATCAGGTGTGTAAAGAAGAGGAAGAGATTCCTATGTGTCATCACACAGCCCCGCCCACTAACACCTTAAACAAACAGATCACAGTTACTTACATGGGAACAAATAACGTCCTTGTCATCTTAGCTTTTTGTTTCAGTAAACCAAACACCATGAGAAAGCACAGAGAAAGTCAAAATCCTCTTCATACGTGAACTTAAGATGCGCGATCAAATGACGTTCGACCTTTAGGGTTTACTTTGTGATGACCAAATCTGTTTTATTTCCAGGCAACAAACAGTAAAAGTCTTTAACTTGTAGTGTTTACAGTTGGTGACGTGCTTGAATTTGAACGCGGACAATTTTCAAAGAAAAAAAAAATTGAACAACGAAAAACGCTTTTCGAAATTAACGAAGTGAAACGTTTCTAAACCTTCAGGTACATTTGATATAGAATACAATATCTAGAAGTTTTTATTTTCAGGTTTCTTTTCTCACTTATGCTGTAAATACTGTAAAGTTTTAAATGATGTTCTCTCACAATGTTGATCTGGAGATAAAAGTTCAATATTTACGTCTCGTCATGAAGAACGTCCTTCTCTTAACGATTATAGCTGTTTGCTTTGTTTGGTTTATTTACTAAAGTAATTTACTTCTTTATTTATTACATATTTCCTAAAAGCACATAAATGTTCATTCATTCATCTTCTACCGCTTATCTGAACTTCTCGGGTCACGGGGAGCCTGTGCCTATCTCAGGCGTCATCGGGCATCGAGGCAGGATACACCCTGGACGGAGTGCCAACCCATCACAGGGCACACACACACTCTCATTCACTCACACACACTCACACACTACGGACAATTTTCCAGAGATGCCAATCAACCTACCATGCATGTCTTTGGACCGGGGGAGGAAACCGGAGTACCAGGAGGAAACCCCCGAGGCACGGGGAGAACATGCAAACTCCACACACACACAAGGTGGAGGCGGGAATCGAACCCCCGACCCTGGAGGTGTGAGGCAAACGTGCTAACCACTAAGCCCCCGTGCCCCCCCTCACCTAAATGTGGACTTTATGTATAAAAACATCTTGTGATGTCATACATTGGATCAAAGAAGATCAGAGATTAACAAGAAATCATTTGTTTTCTGACGTCCTTAACAAAAGCCTCCAGGCGCTAGCAGAATGTTCACAGAAAAAAAAACCTGTTCACCTGAATGAAAAACATTATAGCATTCCAGTCATGCAGGAGGAACACCTTTAGGTGCGAGGCGAGGCGAGGCGAGGCGTTTTCAGTGCGGAATGTAGGATGTCCCTGAGCTACAGAAGACTCCAGAACTTTTCACTTTTCTGTCACTTTCTTCAATTCACAGCTCGTCTGCGGTTTCTGCTCAGCAAACAACGTACACAATGAATCGCACTGCGATTAATTCGCACATTAGCGTCACGTTAGCGGCTCCGACTTTAGAAATAAAATATAAATCCGCTTTCTATGAAGTTTTTATATGTATTTGCCAAACAAGAATTTTATTTATTTATTTATTTATTTATTTTTTTTTTTACATTTAGGTCAAATCAGATCTTATAAATGTTATAAAGAATAAAATGTTTAACTAAACTGTCACACCAGCGATATTCCACAAGCTAAGCTGGAGATCTGGGCGAGTTCAGACTCATCAGGAAGACGCTAATGTCAACTAATGTTGAAGACACCGGACAAGCTAAAGCAGAATTAGCTATTTAGCTAAATTTCACAAGAGAAGTTCAATCAAATTAAGATTTTATTTATTTTCTACATTTTTACACCTTTAAAAAAAAATCTCTTATTATTTTTTTTTTTATCTTTTACATTCAGACAAAAATTTTCTCTGATGAGAATTTTATTTAGTTTCTATAAAGTCGGTAATTTCGGTACGATTTTAAAAAAACAATTGTGTCTTCTTGCATCTGGAAAGTTCACGTGATGTTTTACTTTCCGGACATCGAGCAGGAGACGTAACCTCAGGTAATAACCTGTATGTCGCGCTTGAATCGACACGTTTGTGTTACATCCTGTGTGAAAAGGTGTTGTACGGTTTCCTGAGTAGGAAGATGCCCCAGGAAAAGTTTAAACTTTACT
>NC_062535.1:1722811-1725311 GCF_022655615.1 Tachysurus fulvidraco
CTCCGAGCGTTTCCAAACAGCCAGACTCTTACTTTACATCATTTACCTAATTAACTTCAATGTGATCCTCGTGGATTAATCATTTGACAGGAGAATTGTTGGGTTTTTTTCAGTATTAAAGTGTCTTATGTTTCAGTGTTGGACATGAAAAAAAAAAACAACATCGATGTTATCTACAAAAATGTTTGTAATGACGTTTTAATTAACGTTTGTCGTATTTCGAAATAAAATGCAAACATTTCGAAAGCACCACTGGTGAAAATTGTTTTGTTGTTTGTCTTGGCATTGTTGTGCGCCGTTGTAAAAAATTCCCTCTCATTTCGCTGGAAACCTGGAATGAATACAATAAAAACCATTAGGCAGCGTATGGGACTCGGGTGTGTGGGTGTGAGGGTGTGGGACATCCAACTGGTGCTATCACAAAAATATGCACCGGTTAATGACGGGTGGAGTCTCGTGATTGACACTGTTGTTTCTTTTCACTTACTGTTTCACGCCTTGGTTGGAATTCCGAAGAGATATCAGGAAACACTTTAGTGAAATAAACGTCTAAACAATTGTCCCTGAGTCAGAAGCCTTATTCAATGAGGTCATGTGGGGATTTCTCAAACACCTGGCAAGTGAAAACGAGGTAAGTAAAGTTTTGTACTTATATACTATTAGTGCCGCGCATGGGAACATTTTATTATATAGTTTTGCTAACCGGTGAATTATAGAATACGATTTGTAACGTTGTATAAGATTTTTTTTTTTGTGTTGAAAACGACATGAAGTTAGAAACCCTGAAGTGAGGACATACCTCAGTGTCACCATCTAGAGTGTATCCAGAAAGTTTACGGGAAATTTGCATTCGGAATCAATAAAACAATAATCAACAATCTTAAAACAAAAATTGTTTCTAAAATCTCATTTTTATTCTTAAGCTTAAAAGTCAAATTTTCATCATTAAAGCAAAGGAAATGACTAAACACCGCATGTAGGTTTGTTGCCAAGTTACAATTATTCCATACACAGGATCGCGAAAACTTTTATTAATATTTATTAGGTTTTTTTAAGAGAACGTCCAAAGATCTGAGACAAAACTAAATTTCCTTTTATAAATCTAGAATTAATAAAATATTTACAGCTCTGATATTTTATGTTGAATTATTTGTACAAATCTCCAAATGTTTCCGTCTTTTCCGGCGTCAACTTTTCAACGGCCGTTAAACATTGACCTCAACCTCAGACACACAAAGACACACAAAGACACACAAAAACACACAACTATCATTCTCTAACTACAAACACGCCGGTTTTAAAAACCGTTCGAATGTAGATTCAGAACATTTTCTATGAAATTAAAAATCACAATCTAATAAAAGAAATGAAGCAATTTTAGATGAAATAAAATATCATCATAAAAAATAAAGTTTTTATTTGAAAATTAATAAGTATATTTTTTCAGAATATCAGTAATAATAATATCATTATTGTAATAAAATTGTGTTTAATTTCTCCAAACTCAAATCTCTGAAATGAACTCTACTTTGGTTGTTGAATGTAATTTATAACTTGAAAAATAAATCTGTTAAAAAAAAAAAACGCAGATTTTTGTGGGTGTAATAATCACTGTACATATAACAGTAAATATTGTTAATAACTCTTCGTAATAAAATAGGTTCGTAACTGTTTTCTATGAACAGACATGTTCTTATTCAGTCTCACCAGGATTTCGGCGAGAATGCTTGATTTTTCTGCTGTATTTGTTTTTTGTTTTTTTTTAATATTTGAAATTTTGGTAAAACAATTCTAGAAATGGTGACAAAGCAAGCACAAGATTCTTCTTTTAAACTCCTACAAGTGAAGACACACACGTGATGGATGACCATCTATTTTCTGAGCTCTGCTCATGGAGGACGCATGAACGTTCGTCGTGATGTCACACGACGCGTCTCCTCTAAAATTCATGCAATCGATGTGTTTTAGCTTCATTTCTGCTGCAGGAACTGAATAATGTTGTAAAGTCTGAAGGAATCAAACCTTTTAATCATTTTGGCAAACACTCTGCTTTAACATCCCTTAGTGTAATCAGCACTAAAGCACAAACAGATCTTCACCTGGTCACACAATTCCACTGGACTACAAATTTTTGTATCAAGGAATTTTTACTTTCTAGTAAATTTACATCATTTCCTGTACAGTATCACCCAGATGAGGATGAGTCTGGTTCCTCTCAAGGTTTCTTCCTCATATCCTCTCAGGGAGTTTTTCCTCATCAGTGTCACCTCAGACTCGATCATTAGGAATAAATATTAGCCATAAATAGTAACTTAATTTTAAACTTTTTTCTGTTTATTAAATGTTAATAAACTGAATGAATGAAATTCTATGCATTCTGTTTACAATCCGTTAACTGAAATGTGACGACAGAACCGCGTCGACAATTCTAACAATGTGTAAACATTATTTCTAAAATTGTTCTAACCGTAAAATTGCATTGTGATATTCCGCTAATAAA
>NC_062535.1:1732811-1735311 GCF_022655615.1 Tachysurus fulvidraco
TTATGTGGAAGACGTCCCCAGTGTCAGCAGTGTGTAACAGTTAGAGATAAAGCTGTACCAGACATCTTCAGAACAGAGGAGTATAAACCTTGTAGTTTTCTCTAAAACATGACAAACTGTTGTCCTATTAATGTCAAGAGAAAAAAGAAGGACTGTATGAAAAAAAAACTGAGCCTTATTTGTTTTGGGGACTTTCTACTAAATGTAACTATAAAAAAAAAAGTTTATATAAAATATATTTTGTAAAATGCTGTAAATGGGCGGGCACAGTACCGGAGCTATGACGCTAATATATAAGATGTAAATATAGCTAACGATGTAATGGTGACCTACAGGAGGATTATAGATTATATTTTATAGAAATTACACTGTAATTTAAATAATACAATACGGTAATAAGAAGGAAGGAATACGGCATTTAATGGTATGATTAAAAGTATCTCTATATTTTAGAGCCCGTTGGGCTTATCGTCTGTCACGGCTCTGTCGCAGCTCCATTCTCAACTCGCTACGGTTCTTCAGGAACATCAACACGGCCCAAAGCAAAGTGATCACTGGCAGGCAAGCTGGTTTTTCTTTGTAGGAAAAAATTTCACTGTACGTAATATAAGGCCTTGAGGTACACCACGAAACATACCTCAAAAAGGTTCAATATATACATTGTACAAACTTTTACGTATGGCCAAGTAAATTTGATCACACGAAAGTATACAAAAAAACTTATTTATTTATTTATTTATTTATTTATTTATTTATTTATTTATTTTAGGCTGCCTGGAGCAAATGTTTTTTGCATCATTCTGTGTGTTGGTCCAGTCTACACTGGCCAGGAGCTTTACTGACCACCCTGTGTGCAGCTAGCTTAATCACATGCCACATCTTTGATCAAAACAGGTGACACGCAAACACACCTGACACACACACAAACACACACACACACACACACACACACAACATGTCCACACAGGTCCAGCTGTGTGAAGTTTTAACTAGAAAATAAAATTTCTTATAAAAACTGAATGTTTGGGGCACTCTGCTTAGAGATGGAGCCATGGATGAAATGGCACTGAGCAGGTAAAGAAGGCCAAGGGAAACTCTTAGCATGATGCTAGCACCATCATGCTTCACACACTCTTTGTTGTGGTCTGTTTAGATGAGCACATTTTCATATTTATTTATATTTACAGTATATGTCGTTAGAAACGTAAACACGATACAGTATTATTACATAATTCTAACTAAATTTCGTTCAAATGTACTGTTTCACTTGGTCTCTTGGTGTTTGGTTGCCATAGTGACGGCACAGCTTTGATCAGTGGCTGCGCTCTTTTGCTCCTCCTCTTGGCTGATATTGTTGCCATGGCAGCTCTTCAGCAGCTGAAGACGTCGGAGATGCCACATCGAGTGGAAACGTTGCTAAACACTTTACAGGGTAGTGTCTGGATCCATAATCACACACACACACACACACACACACACACACACACACACACACACACACACACACACACACACACACACACACACACACACACACAAATAAAAAAGTTTTCCCATGAGAAGTGTGTGATAGATTCTTAGCACTATTAGCACAAGTATTAGAATCATTATTAGCTGTAGTGATATAACATACTTCCTTTCTGTAGAATTTTTACTGCATCCTCCTTCTGATTGGCTGAAAGAAACAGAGGACCTGTTTGTCCCCTCCCTGCCTGCCGTGTCTTTACAGTGGACGTACCGAGATGGCCGATTGATTAACTTACCCGTCAGTCTCCTAGTGGAAGGTGACATTATCTCTCTGCGCCCAGGCAGCGAGGCCCCCACTGAGCTCAGGGGTATCCAGGTCAGCGGGTTATGACAAAGTACTTTGTAAGATATTATATTATTCCTTAACGTCTGTCTTTCCCAGCCCTCACTTTCTGATTGTTTTGTAAAGTACAGGAAGAAGAACACGTCATCCTGTCTCAGAGTGATGTGTTCAGTCATCTCTCAAGTCCTCCATCCCCTCTGGATCAGGAAAGGTCACGACCTCACCGTTTACTTCAGCCTAAGCTTTTCAGGGTCACTCAGACTCCGGCCGTGGAAGTGGTGCAGTGAGTTGAGGGAAATTGTAGCAGTAAACACTCGTACAAACACACACCACATCCACACACTGAGCTGTCGATGTCCTCCGTGATGTCCTCAGGGGTCTGTACTGTAACGATCGGCTGCATGTCTGGTTCCTCTCGAGATACATACAATTATGGACTAATTTGACATTCTAATTTAGTTTAAGTTTAAAATAGTTTTTGAGTCTAACAGCTTAAATGAAGCTAGTAGTGATAGAAATCTGTATAATAAATTCATTGACATGAAGAATTTTAAAAGTAAACAAAGATTCATAAATAAATAAAGCCTTAGATCAAATAGTAAATTTTGTTATTTCATTCATTCATTCATTTACTACCGCTTATCCGAACGTCTCGGGTCACGGGGAGCCTGTGCCTATCTCAGGCGTCAT
>NC_062535.1:1750311-1752811 GCF_022655615.1 Tachysurus fulvidraco
CATGGTAGGTTGATTGGCATCTCTGGAAAATTGTCATAGTGTGTGTGTGTGTGTGTGAGTGAATGAGAGTGTGTGTGTGTGCCCTGTGATGGGTTGGCACTCCGAGAAGTTCAGATAAGCGGTAGAAGATGAATGAATGAATATAATTATTAGCTAACACATATTTCCTCATTCTTTCATCCTTCTTACTAAATACTAACTACCTACCCAGTATTTGGCTACTGTTACTAGCCTCATTTCACATAATAAACACTAGCTGTTTGCCCCATACATGGATTTTATTATTATAATTCATAGCTACTAACAACATAATATATATAATGTATATAATGTATATAATGTATATAATATATATAAAGTATATAATGTATATAATATATATATAATGTCCTAACCTGCTAAGTAGAGTATTTATTGTAAGTGAATGTTCATGTTTTCCCTGGTGGTGGCGCTACAGCTCTCGGTAGCTAAGAGTGTCGTTGGTGAGGTTCGATGTGTGAACACAAGCTAGTAATCTGTCTGGTTAAAATCTGACAGTCTGGATGTTTGCTGTCCTTTTAGACGCTGCGATTCTTCGTGCTGTGTTTCTCGGTGAAGTTCGGCCTGACCGTCTGCATCTATTTAACGTGTTTTGGTCTTTTACTGCACGCTTTCTGCCTGGATGTAAACCACGAGGAGGAGAAACTCTGTTACCCGACAGCTCTGCTCACGTAGGAAGTCTCTCTGATGTAGAACTTTATTCCTCTCAGTGTCCTGGTGTTTAAACAGAGATCCTCACAGTAACCGACTGAAGCTGGCTTACATTGACTTTTAAAAATAATAAAAGTACCTTTTCCTACTAGTAATTATTTATATTTATATACACCATTATGTCGCTTTGTAGAAGCCAACATTCTGTTTTCCTATTTAAGCTTAGACAAAAAAATTATCAAGAGTAACTCCTCTTGTAGACGCTGGTCTGAAGTCTGTTGCTGTTACTTTTCTAAGCGATCCGAGTACCGGTACTTCTGGTACCGGGTCTCAAAGTGGCCTTTTTTCCCACAGACTCCCATTATAAACTTTGGAGGTTTATAACTCGGAAGCTTTTGAACTCTCTACACCAAACTCGACCAGCTCCTTTAGGGTGAGACTCTGTACAAAGGTTTAAATTGGTGTACCGATTGGCCTTTAGGTTGTCACGTAGCCCCGCCCACATAATATGTGAAATCACAAAACTTTTTACAACATGGACATGTGACATATCAAAACACTCAGAACAACGATGGGAACTTCCTCACGTGTATTCTGATGACGACACATGCTCGTCTCCACCCTAGCTTTCTGTCCACTTGCTTGTAAAAGTAACCCCGCCCCTTATGTCCACTCGCCTCCATAAAGCATCGACCTTTGTGAATACTTGCTTCGTCAAAGCCGACATCGAAGTTTGTCACGACGAACTTTACAAATCTACTTTGTATTTATTTTAAATCTCTATTCAGTGTATTTGTTTTTTTTTTTATTTTACTTTGGGTATTTTTTATTTTTTTTTTCAGTGTTTTTTATATTTCATAATAAATTTCCAATGACTGTTTCCAGCTACATTGTGTTACAGAAAGTTAGAGAATTTGATCTAGAATTTTGTGTAAGATTTTATATTTTTGTATTATTTCAGAATTCTTGTGGTTATGGGAATTCTTTTATTTATAATTAGTTTGTTTGTAAATTGAAGTAAAACTTTCAGCTACCAGAGTTTTCTTTTCTTTCTTTTTTCTCAGGAATTCCACGGTGTGGTCCCCGGACTGGTTTGGGAAACACTCGGATGGTCTTTCTCTGGGACAGAAAGTCATTTCCTTGCTCACGCTTCTCTACGCAAGTGCGTCAAAAGTTTCTCATGTTTCTGTTTGTTAAACTTTTTTGTGGAGTAAAGAAGCTGGGTCTGAATTCTCTGCTCTGATTGGTCAGAAAGTGTGTTAGTGTGTTAATGTGTTAGTGTGTTAGTGTGTTAATAAGTGCAGTTGTGTTTGTAACCTGAACAACAGGGTTAATGTGTTTATATTAACACCTTCAGTTTGTTCTCAGGAACTTTCAGAAAAGATCCAATAAAAAGAGACGTTTTATGTGTTAGTCTTCAGCGTCTGTGCTGTGCAAAGTTTCCTATGTTGTGTTTACATTTTCCAGTTTCTAGGTTTCGCTCCTCGGCTCTCTCTCGTAGAGAGAGAGAGAGGAGAGAGAGCGAGAGAGAGAGAGGAGAGCGAGAAGAGAGAGAAAGAGCGAGAGGAAGAGAGAGAGGAGATAGAGAGAGTAGAGAACGCAGAGAGAAATGAAGCGTAGAGAGAGACGAGAGAGAGTAGGACGAGAGAGAACAGAGCAGAGAGGAATAAGAGCAGAGGGAGAGAGAGAGAGAGAGAGGAGAGAGGAAGAGAAGAGAGAGAACGAGGAGAGAAAGAGAGAGGAGAGAGAGAGAGAGAGGAGAGAGAGAGGAGAGAGAGAGAGAGAGAGAGCAGAGAGGAAAGAGCGGAGA
>NC_062535.1:1760311-1771291 GCF_022655615.1 Tachysurus fulvidraco
TATGTGTGTATTGTATTGTATAGTATAGTGTTATTTATGTGTGTATTGTATAGTATAGTGTTATTTATGTGTGTATTGTATAGTATAGTGTTATTTATGTGTGTATTGTATAGTATAGTGTTATTTATGTGTGTATTGTATAGTATAGTGTTATTTATGTGTGTATTGTATAGTATAGAGTTATTTATGTGTGTATTGTATAGTATAGTGTTATTTATGTGCGTATTGTATAGTATAGTGTTATTTATGTGTGTATTGTATTGTATAGTATAGTGTTATTTATGTGTGTATTGTATAGTATAGTGTTATTTATGTGTGTATTGTATAGTATAGTGTTATTTATGTGTGTATTGTATAGTATAGTGTTATTTATGTGTGTATTGTATAGTATAGTGTTATTTATGTGTGTATTGTATTGTATAGTGTTATTTATGTGTGTATTGTATAGTATAGTGTTATTTATGTGTGTATAGTATAGTGTTATTTATGTGTGTATTGTATAGTATAGTGTTATTTATGTGTGTATTGTATTGTATAGTGTTATTTATGTGTGTATTGTATAGTATAGTGTTATTTATGTCTGTATTGTATAGTATAGTGTTATTTATGTGTGTATTGTATAGTATAGTGTTATTTATGTGTGTATAGTATAGTGTTATTTATGTGTGTATTGTATAGTATAGTGTTATTTATGTGTGTATTGTATAGTATAGTGTTATTTATGTGTGTATTGTATAGTATAGTGTTGTGTGTATTGTATAGTATAGTGTTATTTATGTGTGTATTGTATAGTATAGTGTTATTTATGTGTGTATTGTATAGTGTTATTTATGTGTGTATTGTATAGTATAGTGTTATTTATGTGTGTATTGTATAGTATAGTGTTATTTATGTGTGTATTGTATAGTATAGTGTTATTTATGTGTGTATTGTATAGTATAGTGTTATTTATGTGTGTATTGTATAGTATAGTGTTATTTATGTGTGTATTGTATTGTATAGTGTTATTTATGTGTGTATAGTATAGTATAGTGTTATTTATGTGTGTATTGTATAGTATAGTGTTATTTATGTGTGTATTGTATAGTATAGTGTTATGGGATAGACTAGAATTTGAGGCGTGTCTATAAAATGATTGACAGGAGCTCAGTCTGAACACAAACAAACACACCAGCGCTCTGGATTAAACCACAAGATGAAGTTTAATTCGTTTTTTTTTTTTACTGAAGAATGAAGCTTTAATAAACCTAAGAGAGCTGCTCAAGCTTCCACAGATGATATCAGTGTTCGTTTTGTTTGTCTTCAGGAGAGATTCTGTTCTAACGAGCCACAGGCCTGTCGTTAGATGTTCACTGTGTGGAAATAATTCATCAGTAATAAGATTAAACAAAAGCCACTGAACATCTGAAATAATAATAAACTCTAAATAACGATGACGCAACTCTAGTGCACGAGTGCTGCTCCGTGTGAATACACAAACACACTCGACATGTATCAGGCTTTAACACCCTGGTGTTGTGTTATTGTGCTGAGTCTGACATTTATTTGGAGGGAAAAGGAGCGAGTGCTGCGATTAAACAGGAAAGCGAGAGCTCTGGTATTTCAAGCAGAACAAAACAGCGAATCAGCTCGCAGCAGCACGAAGACGGCGCTGGCCATGAATTCATTGCAGAGGAGTCTTACAGGGTCATCTGTTCAAAATTCAACTCTATTCATCTGCTTCAATGCAAAACACACACACACACACACACACACACACACACACACACACACACACACACACACACACACACACATACATGCATACACTTTATTCATGATTGTTTCATATAAGAGGTTGTTATGGCAACTTACCCCAGGTCACACAAGGAATGCAGCTATAATACAGCTTAGATCAAGACACACACCATACATACACACACACACACAATACACACACACATACATACACACACACACACAATACACACACACATACATACACACACACACAATACACACACACATACATACACACACACACAATACACACACACATACATACACACACACACACATACACACACAATACATACACACACACACGCACACACACACACAAAATACACACACATACACACACACAATACATACACACACACAATACACACACATACACACACAATACATACACATACACACACACACATACACACACACACACACACACACAAAATACACACACATACACACACACACACAATACACACACATACACACACAATACATACACACACACATACACAATACATACACATACACACACCACACACACACACACACACACACACACACACCATACACATACACGCACACCACACACACACACACACACACACACATACACGCACACCACACACACACACACACACACACACACACACACACACACACACACACACACACACCAAACACAAACACACACACACACACACACACACACACACACACACACACACACACACACACACACACACTTTTTTTGTGTTATCCAATGGAGGACCTTCCTTATCGTCTATATACATGGATGTACTTATTAATGCTATGCGACACCTAAAATCTAAGCCTCAATTTAACTTCAATGACCTCAGTATGCTTATGGGAACAAGGACACACACACACACACTCTCACACTCACACAAACACTCTCACACACAAACACACACACACACACACAAACACACACACACACACACAAACACTCTCACACACACACACACACACACACACACACACACACACACACACAAATACACACAGACACACACAGAAACACTCACATACACACTCACACACACAAACATATTCACTATATAGACAAAAATCCATTGGTAATTACTATAGATGTGCATATTGCGTGTGTGTGCCTGTGTGCGTGTGTGCGTGCGTGCATGCGTGTGTGTGTGTGTGTGTGTGTGTGTGTGTGTGTGTGTGTGTGTGTGTGTGTGTGTGTGTGTGTGTGTGTGTGTGTGTGTGTGTGTGATATATTTATATCTTGGGCAGAACCAAAAATAATCCCCCAAAAAATGACAGGAAATGTTTGTCAGTTTTTCTCTTGTGAACACATTTGTCAGGTCCCCACAAATACTCTTTTTTTCCATCTTACATTTACATTTACAGCATTTGGCAGACACACTTATCCATAGCCACAAACAAAAGTGCATCCTCTTTCCTTTTCACAGAAACTAGAGCTTTTATTTTAAAACAAGGCAAACTGGTATTTATTTTATTCGCTGTGCTTCTGGTTTGGGTTCGATTTAGGCTTTGCAAAGCACGAACTTGGCTAATGATCTGTGCTAATAATTATGTCACTGTCCTCAAAAGTGCTGCAGTTTTTACACAAAGTTGTGTGTTTTTGGTTGTATTTTCTTTAAGGTTTTTAATTCCTGGAGTCTGATAGGTTTAAAATATTCAACATAAATTTGTAGAGTTCAGTGTTACTATAAATATGTGTACAGTAGAGGGTTGGTACCTCATCCAGTGTTTGCATCAATAATATAGAGCTTCTCTGAAGTGTTTATATAAGTCTTCACCTACACAAGAAAAATACATCGCAGAGACCCAGGAAGTGTGATGCGGTGTAACTGATACAGTTACTTTCCTTTAAAAGCTCATTCTGGGGCATTCGATTTTGCAATTACCTGAATATATAAAGTGTGTGTATGTGTATGGTGTGTGTATGTGTATGGTGTGTGTATGTGTATAGTGTGTGTATGTGTATAGTGTGTGTATGTGTATAGTGTGTGTTTGTGTATGGTGTGTGTATGTGTATGGTGTGTGTATGTGTATAGTGTGTGTATGTGTATAGTGTGTGTTTGTGTATGGTGTGTGTATGTGTATAGTGTGTGTATGTGTATAGTGTGTGTTTGTGTATGGTGTGTGTATGTGTATGGTGTGTGTTGTTGTATGGTGTGTGTATGTGTATAGTGTGTGTATGTGTATGGTGTGTGTATGTGTATAGTGTGTGTATGTGTATAGTGTGTGTATGTGTATAGTGTGTGTATGTGTATGGTGTGTGTTTTTGTATGGTGTGTGTATGTGTATAGTGTGTGTATGTGTATAGTGTGTGTGTATGTGTATGGTGTGTGTTTTTGTATGGTGTGTGTATGTGTATAGTGTGTGTATGTGTATAGTGTGTGTTTGTGTATGGTGTGTGTATGTGTATAGTGTGAGTGTATGTGTATGGTGTGTGTGTGTATGTGTGTGTGTGTGTGTGTGTGTATGGTGTGTGTATGTGTATAGTGTGTGTGTGTATGTGTATGGTGTGTGTTTGTGTATGGTGTGTGTATGTGTATAGTGTGTGTATGTGTCCAGTGTGTGTGTATGTGTATAGTGTGTGTTTGTGTATAGTGTGTGTATGTGTATGGTGTGTTGTGTGTATGTGTGTGTACTGTGTATGGTGTGTGTGTTGTGTGTGGTGTGTTGTCTATAGTGTGTGTGTGTGTGTATAGTGTGTTTGTGTGTGGTGTGTGTATGTGTATGTGTGTGTGTGTATGTGTGTGTGTGTGTTGTATATGGTGTGTGTTTGTTGTATGTGTGTGGTGTGTGTATGTGTGTGTGTGTTGTGTGTGTGTATGTGTGTGTGTTGTGTATAGTGTGTGTTGTGTGTGTACAGTGTGTGTGTATGTTATGGTGTGTTGTTGTATGTGGTGTGTGTGTATAGTGTGTGTGTGTGTATGTGGTGTGTTTGTGTATGGTGTGTGTTGTGTATAGTGTGTGTCGTGTGTTATGGTGTGTGTGTGTGATGTGTTGTGTGTGTGTATGTGTGTGTGTGTTAGTTGTGTTAGTGTGTTGTGTGTATGTGTTGTGTGTGTGTTGTGTGTGTTGTGTGTGTATCTGTGTGTATGTGTTGTGTGTGTATGTGTGTGTCTGTTGTGTGTATGTGTTGTGTGTGTTGTGTATGTGATGTTTGTATGTGTTGTG
Source organism: Tachysurus fulvidraco (assembly GCF_022655615.1). Lineage (NCBI taxonomy): Eukaryota > Metazoa > Chordata > Actinopteri > Siluriformes > Bagridae > Tachysurus > Tachysurus fulvidraco. The sequence continues at coordinate 1,765,274 of NC_062535.1, forward strand.
TGTGTGTTGTGTGTATGTGTTGTGTGTGTATGTGTTGTGTGTGTGTCTCGTGTGGTGTTCGTGTGGGTGTTGTACTGTGTGTGTGTGTGGTGTGTATGTGTCGTGTGTGTTCTGTGTTCTGGTGTGTGTTTTTGTCTGGTGTGTGTGTATGGTGTATCGTGTGTGTGTGTGTTATGTTTGTGTGTGTGTTGTGTTTGTTGTGTGTGGTGTGTGTATGTGTGTGTGTGTGTGTGTGTATATGTGTGTGTGTGGGGTGTGTGTATGTGTGTGTGTGTGTATGTGTTATGTGTGTGTGTTATGTTGTTGGGTGGTTGTGTGTGTATGTGTGTGTGTGTTGTGTTGGTGTGTGTTTGTGTATGGTGTGGTATGTGTTGTGTGTGTTGTGTGTTGGGTTGTGTTTGTGTGTGTGTGTATGTGTTGTGTTGTTTGTGTATGTGTGTGTTGTGTGTGTGTGTTTGTATGTGGTGTGTGTGTGTATGTGTGTGTGTTGTGTGTGTGTGTATGGTGGGTTGTATTGTATGTGTGTGGGTGTGTTATGTGTCGTGTGTGTTTGTATATGTGTGTTGTGTTGGGTGTGTTATGTTGTTGTGTGTGTCTGTGTATGTGTGGTTTGTGTATAGTGTGTGTTGTGTGGGTGTGTGTCTGTGATGTGTGTGTTGTGTCTGTGTGGTGTGTGTGTGGTTGTGTGTGTGTGTGTGTGTGTATGTGTATGGTGTGTGTATGTGTATAGTGTGTGTGTGTGTGTGTGTGTAGTGTTGGTGTGTGTGTGTGTGTGTGTAGTGTTGGTGTGTGTGTGTGTGTGTAGTGTTGGTGTGTGTGTGTAGTGTTGGTGTGTGTGTGTGTGTGTAGTGTTGGTGTGTGTGTGTGTGTGTGTGTGTGTGTGTGTGTGTAGTGTGTGTGTGTGTGTGTGTGTGTTTTTTGTGTGTGTTTTGTGTGTGTGTGTGTGTGTGTGTCTAGTGTGTGTGTTTGTGTGTGTGTGTGTGTGTGTGTGTGTGTGTGTGTGTGTGTGTGTGTGTGTGTGTATGGTGTGTGTGTGTGTGTATAAAAGTCATTACACTATACAGTTTATTCATATGTATATTTATGTTTAAGGTTGTAAATGCTGACACTGGAGACTCCTTCTATAAATGTTAAACAATCATCTTACAGAAAACGACGATTTGCCTCCAAGCTATGAACAAGCTGTTACTATGGAAACTGTATAGTATCATGTATCATTAATACGTTGTAAAAAAAAAATAATTAGCAACATCCTCTGACCAATCAGAACAGAGATCTGATCCGAGAGGCATCGCAGCCTTGTTGTGTTATTAACATTATGTTAAAGGTCGATCGGCTGAGAAGACGAACAGAACGAGAGTGCAGTGTGAGGAGAAGGATGGAGGAATATTTATAGCCACAGCCTCTTGGACACAGAGCAGAAGATAGTGGGATGAATGAAAGGTCAAAGGTTAAATGAGAGCCGAATCCTAGAGATCAGCGGGGCGGCATACAGAGCAGAAATAAATGTCCGACCTCGCTCCGGATCGCTGTCTGGTCTGGTCTTTGTCTGACACTTTTTACTTCAAATTTCTAGCACCTGAAACTAGCTGAAATTATTTCCGAACGAACCGTCGATTTATTGTGCTGTGTGATTTTGTGGGTTATGTGTTTGGGGGCACAGTGGCTCACACCGCCAGGGCCGGGGTTCGATTCCCGCCTCCGCCTTCTGTGTGTGGAGTTTGCATGTTCTCCCCGTGCCTCGGGGGTTTCCTCCGGGTACTCCGGTTTCCTCCCCCGGTCCAAAGACATGCATGGTAGGTTGATTGGCATCTCTGGAAAATTGTCCGTAGTGTGTGAGTGTGTGTGAGTGAATGAGAGTGTGTGTGTGCCCTGTGATGGGCTGGCACTCCGTCCAGGGTGTATCCTGCCTCGATGCCCGATGACACCTGAGATAGGCACAGGCTCCCCGTGACCCGAGAAGTTCAGATAAGTGGTAAAAGATGAGTGAGATGAGTGTTTGCTTTTCCGAAAATGTTTTTAACCTTATTAATGTCCGACGTTTTATTCCTCACTCTTTTAGCCAGTGCTAGAAGATATTGTGCTTTAATTTCACAGAGTTGATGAAACCCATTAAACAAACACAAATAAACTTTCATAGAATGCAGTTGTTGTTGTTGTTGTTGTTGTTGTTGTTGTTGTTGATGTTGTTTTCTCTCACATCTCTCTCTCACTTCAGTAGTTGGAGAAGAAAATGTAAATCATCTGATACCTCGGGGTTCGTCTCCTGTAGCATTAGGATGCATCAGCGAGTGAATGCAGCGTCCCATTAGCAGCTAAATAATTGGACCTTATGCACGGCTCTGGTACCTCAGGGAACGAAGACAGATCTGCGTTCGCATTGGCGGGCGGCTGAGCATCAGGCGTCCGGTCGTTATTTATATGCGTGAGCTCCGTCTGAACTGAGATCTTCTCCTCGCTAATTAGCTTTACAAGTGACACATTTATTAGTCAAATGGTTCCTCTGAACACTTTTATGACACTCGGCATTTCTTTAGTATTTCATTTCATTTCTATTTACATTTAGGAATTATTACGTATGTTTTGGACCTCCTACATGTGGAAAGAGACTTCGTGAGAAAAAATAAAGCTAGGAGGACATCGGTGACTCCGGTGAGTCGACATACATTTGACGCACAGGTAACGTAAATCACTGGAGGGATTCGAACCCTTACCTGTGTGTTATGGGTTTAGGAAAGGAACAGGTGGAGTTTACTGTCCTGGTCCCAAATAATATTTCAGACATATTACACATGACAAAGTACATTGTATAGGAAAGAACTGATGTTTTTAAGAACAAAACGACAGACAGAAAGAAAACTACTCATAGCGCGCTCGTCGTTGGTCTCTCTCTCTTCGCGCTCTCTCGTCGAGCTTCTCGCTGCGCGTCTCCTGTGATCTCTCTCCTTTCTCTGTCTCGCCAGTCTCTTTGGCTACTCTCATCTCTCTCGCTCTCTCCCGTTCTCTGTCGTCTCTCGCTCTCTCTCTCTATCTCTCTTCCTCGGCCTCTCTCTCTCTCTGTCATCTGTTCTCATCTGCACTCGTCGGTTTGGATTGAGTCTCTCTCCCTGCACGACACACCACGCTAGTGTGTGTGCTCTCTCACTTGCGCCCCTCTCAGTAGAAAACGAGTGGATAGAAAGACACCCACCACCACACACACAACACACACAAAACACACCACACACCAACACAAAACACGGCAAACACACACACGGGAACACCCAACACGTGCACAAAAAATAACACACACACAAACACAACACACACAAACACGCACGCACCACACACACCCACACAATTTAGCTGACACACGCACACACACACACATCTCACAAACACAAAACACACACACACACAACACACACACACACCACACACACACACACACACACGCACGCACAACATGACTCTGCGCGCCGGCATGAGTCTTTGATCTCGCTCTCTCGATCTCTCTCGCTCTATCTCATCTCTCTATCTCCCTCCGATGACAGAATGACGTTACGCGACGAGCACCAGTTCAGAGGAAACTTCACAGCTCTCGCGCGGTTTGTGTCTCTTTCCCACCCAGTTAGTTAATCCCCGATACGCATGAAAGAAAAAGGAAAGAACTAGAGAACCAGGGGCGAAGCGCAGATTGTTAGCATCAGTAAAGTGCGCGGTGTGTCGGCGTTTTTGTTGTGTTTGTCTGTCTTTGTGCTTGAGTTGTACGTGAGGCTGGACGTTTTATTTATTATTTATTTAATTATAAGAGAAGGAAGAAAGAAACCGGGACTGTAACGTTTAAGCTCGTGACAGCGCCAACATCTGCACGCGCCCTCGCTCATCTTCAGCTCTCTAACCGACACGGAGTTGTGATGAGGAGCAGCTGAGCTCAGGAGCTTAACACAATGTGACTTTATACACGGACAGAAGAAATCTCCGTATCTGACAGATTCCTCGTGTATTTTCAGAAAGACAGGAATATTTTTTGTACATATAAGTATTTTTCCCTGGGATGTAGTAGATGTGTTGAGTTGATGCTATGATGAGGATGATGATATGATGATGAAGCGACTCACACTGAACACCAGGTAGGGTAACAACTTCTGCTAACCGCTAAACATGAACTAAACTCATCTCATTAGGGTCTCATGTCTCAGTATAAATCTGTAAATCAATTATCACAACTAATAAAGGCTGATCAACATCCAGTAATAAGTGCTTAAACTGATCACTGCAGTGTAGAGGAATTTCGACCTGAGACACAGACAGAAGCCCAGATAAGGTTGCATAATATACCGAAATCTATAATGATGAAAAGAAATGACGAGAATTATTAAATAGATAAATAAGATTTTAAATGTCATTATTTGGGTTTTTTTGGATCACTGGGTGTCCAGAGAAAGTCATGTAGTGGTTAATTTGCTTTAATTCATGAAGATTTGTCATTTATTAAAAGGAAGACAACTGAAGGGGAAGCGGCTTGTGGAGAGAAAGAAAGAAAGAAAGAAAGAAAGAAAGAAAGAAAGAAAGAAAGAAAGAAAGAAAGATTTTACAAATAAATAGACATTGAGATGAAGCCTTTAATATAAGAAATAAAAATATATAATAGATATTTCACATTGAATCAGAACTTGACATGTAGCATGTAATGTAAATAATAATAATAATAATAATAATAATAATAATAATAATAATAATAATAATAATGTTATTAAATTGAAGGGGGGTAAATGTTAAGCACACTCGAGTCTCTTATGGGAAAAAATAAAAATAAAAATAGGACAAAAAACCAAGAAACAGAAGTTGAGATGCAGTCAGTAAAATAAATAAAGAGCTGCGCGTGAACAGTGTTGAGGAACTTCAGTGTTCAGTACGGTATGTAACCGGCGGCAGGGTCCCGGTGCGGCGCGCGGCTCCTGCATCATGACCGACGGGGAAACGGAGCAGTGCGCGAGAGCCGAGCACGCGCCAGCCGGAGACACGCGAGAGACCGGCGGCGCACGCGAGGACAGCGCGCACCTCCCGTACCCGTCTCTCGCGCCAGTGTCTTCTTCTGTCTGCAGCAGGGAACGCGCCCGGGAGCTGGTGTCGGTCTCTTATTGTAGCCCATATCCTTTATACACTTATGGGTCTCTCTTCTCTCTCTCTCCTCTCTATCTCTACTCTCTCATATATATATTTATATATATCTGTCTGTCTGTCTTGTCTTCTGTGTCTCTCTTCTCTCTCTCTTCTCTCTCTTCTCTCTCTCTCTCTCTCCTCTCTCTCTCTCTCTCTCTCTCACAAAAAGTCTATTCTATTTATAAGTTTGAGTTCATACTCAGATGTTTTTATACCCGCCCACCGTGTCTTGCTACAGTGAGCGATTTCCTGTAACTATCCCTTGCACATAATGTTGTTGTTTATATGTGAGTTAGATTGTGTCTTTTTCTGATTTTTGTAATTAGAGCACCCCAAACACGTACCTTATCGGTAAAACATCTCAGTCCAGAAGATTAAAAGTATAAATGAGTTTACAGCATTAGACGGCCTGGAGACTCCTTCTAGAACTGTTCATCAGACGTATCAAATCCAGCCTGTGCTTTTCTCACTCGGCTTGTCCAAGCTGTCGGAGGTGTGAATTGAGTTCTTGGGTCATTTGTGAAAGCGCAGTTTGCTTTTGTTGCTGTTTGACAGAAACATTTTTTCCTCTGTGTGGAAGCAGAGAAACATTTCTTCTCATTCGAGGCCGATTTTACCCTCAAGGATAACAAGCTGGAACTTTATGTGACTGGCAGATAATTTAGGAGCCATTCATGCAAAGTGTTTAATGCTTCACAGAATTGTTTTGCTAATTAGTTCTGAGGTGAACAACAAACACTGTGTTGTAGTTTCTGACGTTTTATAACTTCTGTGGTGTATGTGTGTAACTGTGATGATTCACACTGGTGTTGTGTATACGTTTCATAAGACAGAACAGTGTGTGTGTGTGTGGTGTGTGTGTGTGTGTGTGCG
>NC_062535.1:1771791-1785004 GCF_022655615.1 Tachysurus fulvidraco
CTGAAGACTAAATTTATACTGAAGGCAAATTCTCATGTTTTTCATTCTCATACAGCTTCAGTCTTATCAAATTTCAGGATAAACTGTGAAGTAATTGTGCTGGAATACGTGTCCCCTAGTGACAAATGTTCCTGGCCTGCCTGGACAAATCCTCGACAGTCCCACTAAGGAATGTGTCTGTTTTGCACGAGGAAAAACAAAGGATCATCTTCAAGTTCTTTACCTCATCTATTGTTTACTTTTTTAGATGAAGGAGTCAGACTTAGACCTTCTTGTCTTTTAAGGTTCCTCACAATGGGAAGCCTTGTTTTATTTAAAGCAATGTAATACAAATAAGTGTATGCAATATTTGTAAGTAAATACAATAAAATTACAAATAAAATCTCCTTCAAATAAGCCAATAATTCTCGCATAAGTAAAAGTAATTAAAATGTAAAGAGAGTAACAAACCAAGAAACACTGTCCAAGTGTTAGCCTGCATTTGTTCTCTGATGCACAATCCTTAAGTAATACAAATGTAGTACAGTAACTAAGCATAAGCTTGGATTTAGTAGAATGCACACCCATTATCCAATACAGCAAGCTTTGTATACTCTTTTTTTAGGGCTTGGCACTTGCGGCGCATCTGCCCTGGACTTTCCTTGTATTTGCCTGGCACTGTCCAGGACCGTGCACAGGCTCTTACAGGTGAGAGATAGGTCCCAGTGTCTATTAGCAAAAAATTTGGTTACATTAAGATGTGCCTCTGCAGTGTGCTTCTGCAGTGCAACGTGTTATATCTTGCACATCAGAGATATACTGTACATCTGCCAGGCTAACAACATCCTGTGGTTATATGGAACAGCATGTTCTATTTTCTTCTAACCACATTTGACATTTAAATATATATTTCAATTATAGAAAAAGGATACATATAATGTAAATAAAAGTAATCAGAGCTCTATTGAACTTCTGATAAATAAAATCGCATAAATCTTAGTCAGTTGAAATTTTCTTCCAGCTGTTTAGGTACACTGTCTGATCCTCTGCAGTCTTGCAGTAGCATTTATGACAATTGTAATTGTATTAAATTCATATTTAATTGTTTCATTTCTGTAACCAAGTTTCTAGTTTCAGAATTTTATTAGCAAACATCAGTTGCTTTGTTCCTCTTTTCTTTCATTTTTAGCTTCTCTACGCCTCTTTCTTTTTACCTTTCTCATTCCTTTTTGTTTACTTTGCTTTTGGACAGGAATGTCTCCTAAAGTGTATTTGGGTCGAGAGGGATTCATAAATCCTACAACTCCATTCTCACCTATTCTTACAACAACTGTTAGCTTGAGAATTAGATTCTATGTTAAAATAACCAGTGATGGTATTCCTTAGGCAAAGTCATTAATCCTAAACGAATAAGTATCAGCATTTATGGTCTCAAAATGCAGTAATGACACATCTGAAAAACACAACCTTGTAACAGGGACAGACCAATCTATAGAACCCTAACCCGAGGACTTGAGGGATGTGGTAGCCTAGTGGATAAGGTGTTGGACAACTGACTGGAAGGTCAAATCCCAGGTCCACCAAGCTGCCACTGCTGGGCCCCTGAGCAATGCCCTTAACCCTAAATTGCTTTGTTGTATAAATTGTAAGTCACTCTGGATAAGAGAGTCTACTAAATGCTGTAAATGTAGAACAATTTACTTTTTAGCTCTGTGTTGTTTTCTGTAGCTCCAGAGTCCTGGAGCAACGTTGTTTCATTTCACTACTGCGTCAGTGAAGCGTCAGTGATTTCAGTGTGGCTGAAATGACAATAAACGCTTCTTGATTTGTGTGTGGTGTGTAGGGGGAACTACATGCGTGTGTGTGTGTGTGTGTGTGTGTGTGTGTGTGTGTGTGTGTGTGTGTGTGTGCATGTATGTGTGAGACTGAGTAACGGAAAGAGTAGGTAGGACCTGGGCTGAAAAGTGAAAACAAAAGCACAGAGCCCTACTGAGCTCATACCTGGTAAGTGCCGTTTTCTTTCTGCTCTATCAAAGAGAAAAATAACTACACATTATGAATTCATGAAATCTGATACTGAAATACTTTTCATATACTGAAATGTTTTATTTCATTAATAAAATTAGACAATTTTTTTTTGTCTTTTAAAAGAAGATCAGCTTCAGAGGAGGAAATCTGCCCAAAATGTTTGGAAAGAAATCAAAACCAGAATCAGAACCAGAAGGTTAGATCACTTTGTTGAAACAAAAATATAAGAAAGAAATCAATTAAAAAAAGTTTCTGTTTTTACTTAAGTTCTCTATTATCTTTTTGTGTACAGACTTCAAGCAACCTTGGAGAAACACCGACTGGAAGTGAGTGATCAATTTAGTAATGTTTTGTTTTATGGAATTCAGGCTTTATATTCCATGTATCTAGAAAAAAATAAAATAATATTAAAAATCTGCATAATTCTCAAACATATATATAAATTAAATAAAGAATTTGATTATATACATCATCCTTGTTGTTCTGAAACTAAATTAGTTTGGTTAGAAGTCGCGTCATTATTTCAGTAGCAGTGATCTATGTGTAATTTAAACGTCAAGGAGAATTCAGCTAATGAAGCAACATTAAATCCACTAGTAAAAAGAATGAGGCAGCACCAAAACTCTGCAGGTCATGGCAACAGTTTTCCTAGTGTCTATACAGTACAGTATAATATTCAAATATTTACTGTCTTTTCTTTAAATCAATCAGAAGTACCCCAAAATGATTAAATTATTATAGGCCTTGAGAAAGTTATATATTCCTAGTGATATTCCCCAAGTTTATTTCTATTTTGAAACTCTTAATGTGTTTATCCCAAACAGCACGAGCAATCTGAAATCTGAGTTATGTGAACTTCTTACATTTATGGAAAACCGCCAAGACATCAGGCAGTTCAGAATACTGCTTCATGGACCAGTTGGAGCTGGGAAGTCCTGCTTTATAAACTCAGTGAGGAGCGTATACAAGGGAAGAATTGTATTTGGGGCACCGGAGGTCCCGGGACGTCTGCTGGAAAGAGCTACACAAGAACAGTAAGAATTGTTTTTTATTCTCATTACATTCGTGGAACAATGAACAGAATAAGAAAATTAATCAGTCGTTCAAATCTTAAATACTGAAGTCATGTTTTAAATATTATAGCTCTAAGTGCATTGTAAAGGGAGTCTGAAAGGTCAAGTTATTTATTTATTTATTCATTCATTTATCCATTAGTTATATTAATATATGCTCTACTGTACATAATTCACCCTTTCACTCTGATCACATCCACACTATCATGCTGTAGTTGTCATGGACCGCTGAACAGTTCCCTGTATAAACACCAGAGGGCGTTCGGGCAGAGCTTTGTTTATTGTCTGTGTTCCTATGTGCTTCTCTTTAAGATGTGTCTGAACATGTATTTGTCTCACCCTGTCCCACCCGTTTAATCCCATGATCTTGGCTTTCAGTGTCTCATGTGTGGCTTCTGCTTGTTTGTAATGAAAACTTGCACTAACACTGGCTCTAATCAGATAAGATTCTACATCCTGGTCTAGAATGCTTTTGTCAGTCTCTTATTGCACTTTTCTTTTCTTTTCTTTTCTTTTCTCACAGTACAAAACTTACAAAATCACTGACAAAGATTCCGTCACCTTGCCGTTTGTCCTCATTGATGTTATGGGTCTGGTAAATCAAGAGGAAGATGGAATTCATCCTGATGACATCATTAATGTGCTGCATGGCCGTGTCAAAGAAGGCTATAAAGTAAGAAAGACAATGAACATGTCTTAATTCAAGATCATCTGTTTTTTACTTATAACATATTCAGTAAATTATCTACAACTACAGATGCCACATGATCAGATGATGCAGTATTTTAAAGTCATTTATACCCTTTTATTGTTCTTTTCTTTGTCTTCAGTTTAATCCTGTTACTCCACTGAATGATACTGATCCAGGCTACATACATGAACCCAGTCTGAATGACAAAGTTCACTGTTTGGTGAGTGTAGTGCCTGCAAACAGCATCTCCTCGATGAAGACGGAGATGATTCAGAAGATGAAAGCTGTCCGAGAATCTGCCCTCAGTTGAGTAAGTTAAAAAATTGTGTCATAATCAGTGTTGTGCTAGTTACTAAGAAATAGTAACACTGTTACAGTTACTAGTTACTTCATTAAAAATAACTCAATTACTTTGTTGATTGCTTACACCAAAAAAGTAATACAATACTGTTAAAATTAACTTTTTAGATATTTTTTTAAAGAACGTTCTTTAATGTTCCCATAAATGCCCTTTTATGCGTTATGGTCTATTCAAACACAAAACTGTTTGTTGATCTATCCCTGGCTTACAGTCTGGTTAAAATCTAGTTGCCTTTGTTTGGCTGGAGGTTTGATTCACTTCGAGTGTGTCCACCGACACTGGGTTAGCTTCTAGCTTCATCAAGGCATGTGGTTTCTGGAGGTGCTTTGACATATGGAGTTGCTGTTTATCGCAGTAGATAGGACCTTCGAACCAGGAGACACAGCTTACATTTGACTAAATGTTTTTAACGCGTTATTGATCTCAAAAGTAATACGTTATTGCCCAACACTGTTTATAATATATGTAAGATCTTACATTTTTTATATTATTATATTCCTTGTTTTTCTGGATTGATTTGTACTTAATAGTTAGTGTGTATATTTTTAGATGAGTATTTGTATTGTGTTTTCACAGATACATTTAAATAACTACAAATAAAGTGCTGTGAGCCGAGCTGAGCAGCACACAGCACTACGGCACTCGATTCCGCTTCTGTTTCATATTTTTATTGCTTTTTTCCTTTTACACATTGTGTTTTGGTTCATATTTTTCCTGCTTTGTCTTATCACTGATCATCATGGATCAGGATTAATTTTACCTCTTTTCAGATTTTTAGTTCCTGATTTATTTTTTTTTAAACTCATGTATGTTGTATTTCCTTGTGAAATTTACACGTTAGCACCCCTGCCAAGGCCACCGTTTCTGACTCCCAAGCCCTGTTCCAGGCGAGGCTAAACCCTGTATGAGATGTGTTAAGTCAAGACATTTTTTCCACAAACTTCCTTTACACAAAGTGATGCAAGCCGAGTTGCACAGCAGCCCAAAGCACAACACACACTTGTTAACAGGCTTCTGTTCCATGTTTTTATGTATCTACATAATTTTTTATGTCTTCTTTTCATGTTTCTGCTTGTGTTTTGTATTGATTTATGTCTTGTCTCCGCCCACATCCTGCCATTCATCACTGATCTCCCTTGTGTGTCAGGATTAATCTCACATCTTCTCTGACTAGTGTCTCTGTATCCTCTGTGCACCCTGACAGCTTTCTTTAACTTGTCTGTGAACCCCAGGCATCCCTCATGTGGTTCTGATGACAAAAATTGATGCTGATTTCTGCCCTCTGTTTTCTAAGGATCTAGCTGAGGTTTACTTAAGCAGGAAAATCAAAGAAAAGGTTTTTCTTCTTACACATATTATCCTACTTGTGTTTAATTTGTCTTGTAATCAATACAAATATGATCCTGTTTAGCATTTTTCTGACTGTTTGTATTTTCTATATGTCTAGATGCAGGAATGCAGCCACACAATTGGTCCACCACTGAAATGCATCTTCCGAGTGAGCAACTATTATAAGGAGACTGAAATGGATGACAAAAAAGATGTGCTTATTCTGTCGGCATTAAAGGCATTTGTAGGATTTGTTAAGGATTACATTGAAGATTTAAACATCTGAATATTTGTTAAAAGGTCAATTTGGAAAACAGAATTGGGATCTTTCTTATTTCTTCTTCTTCTTCTTCTTCTTTCTGCTTTTCCCTTCAGGGGTCGCCACAGCAATCATCTCTCTCCTCCTATCCCTATCTTCTGCATCTTCAACACCTGCATCCACTAGCTTCATATCCTCATTAATTACATCCATATACCTCCTCTTTGTCCTTCCTCTTTGCCTACTGCCTGGCAGCTCCATTGTCCAACATTCTCCTACCAATATACTCTCCCTCCTCTGAACATGTCCAAACCATCTTAATCTGGCCTCCATAACTTTCCCTGTCCCTCTGATGTACTCGTTCCTAATCCTGTCCAATCTTGTCACTCCCAAAGAGAACCTCAACATCTTCAGCTCGGCTACCTCTAGCTCTGACTCCTGTCTCTTCTTCAGTGACACTGTCTCTAAACCATACAGCATGGCCGGTCTCACCACTGTCCTGTACACCTTCCTCTTGATTCTCGCTGATATTTTCCTATCACACAGAACTCCTGACACCTTTCTCCACCCATTCCATCCTGCCTGCACTCGCTTCTTTACCACTTTCCCACTCTCTCCATTACTCTGGACTGTTGACCCCAAGTACTTAAACTCCTGTACCTTCTTCATCTCTTCACGCTGTAACTTTACTGTTCCACTTCCCTCCCTTTCATTCACACACACGAACTCAGTCTTACTCCGACTGACTTTCATTCCTCTTCGCTCAAGCGCAAACCTCCACCTCTCCAGGTTTTCTTTCACCTGCTCCTGCTCTCACTACAGATCACAATGTCTTCTGCAAACATCATCATCCAAGGAGACTCCTGTCTGACCTCTGACAACTGATCCATCACTATAGCAAACAGGAAGGGGCTCAGAGCCGATCCCTGATGCAGTCCCACCTCCACTTTGAACTCCTCTGTCTGACCTACAGCACACCTCACCACTGTCCTGCTCCTCTCATACATGTCCTTCACCACTCTGACATACTTCTCTGCTACTCCTGACTTCCTCATACAGTACCACAGCTCTTCTCTTGGCACCCTGTCATACACTTTCTCCAAGTCTACAAACACACAGTGCAATTCCCTCTGACCATCCCTATACTTCTCCATCAAAATTCTCAGAGCAAAAATTGCATCTGTTGTGCTCTTTCTGGGCATAAAGCCATACTGCTGCTCACAAATTTCCACCACCTTCCTTAACCTAGCTTCCACTAGTCTTTCCCACTGCTTCATTGTATGGCTCATCAACTTTATCCTCCTATAGTTGCTGCAACTCTGCACGTCACCCTTATTCTTAAAGATCGGCACTAACACACTCCTTCTCCATTCCTCAGGTATCCTCTCACTCTCTAAAACCCTGTTAAACAAACTAGTTAAAAATTCCACTGCTGCCTCTCCTAGACACTTCCAGACCTCTACCGGGATGTCATCAGTACCAACTGCCTTTCCACCCTCTTCAAAGCCTTCCTGACTTCATCCTTTCTAATCTTATCTACGTTCTGTTCCACAGAGTTCACCCCTTCTACTCCTTTTTCCCTCTCATACAAGTCCTTCTCTCCTTCACTAGTGTCTAACCTAGTGTACAATTTGTCATATGCCTACTGCTTGGCCTTAGACACCTCCCTCTTCACTGTAACTCCTTGTATTCCTGTTTATTCTCTCCAGTCCTGTCCATATCCCACTTCTACTTGGCTAATCTCTACCTCTGGATACTATCCTGAACTTCCTAATTCCACCACCAAGTCTCCTTATCTTCTTTCCTCCTTCCAGATGACACACCCAGCACCTTTCTCCCTGTCTCCCTGATCACTTCTGCTGTAGTTTCCCAGTCATCTGGTAGCACTACCTGACCACCCAGAGCCTAGAGCGATCTAGGTCTTTATTATCATCAAATATTTATGGAGCTCATATATTATTCTTGATTAACCACTTCAACTATAACTACGAACACAGAGTCATAAAATTGTAATTTGTGCCTGTAATTACTGGTGTAGACTAATTAAGGGCATATTTAATTGGCTATTATTAAATTTAAGCCTCTCATCTGCTTATGCTACAGCTCACTGTTATTTTTAATGTTATTCATACATTCAGTGTTTGAGAAAAAATATATCTTCTATTACATCCTGCTTGATAACCACTTTTTGTGGACATTTAAAAAACAACAACAATAATAACAATAATAATAATAATAATAATAATAATAATAATAATAATAATAATAATAATAATAATAATAATGATGATTATGATGATAATAATAATGACTTTATCAGTGATGTCATATTTGACTTTGATTAACAATTTTTTTATTGTATTTCCAATATTTTATTACTATTTTCACTATAATATTTTGTTTATTTTTCTGAGAACCATAATTATTGCATGTCTAAACATTAATGGGGTTTAAAGCTGTGGGTTGTTTTCTTGTTCATTATTATAGCATCACCAAATAAACAATTGTGCAATTAATGTGCCATTAGTGTAAACAAACAAAATAGTAGAAATGTTATAAATAATAATTACAGTGAAGACCTGCAACTCCTGTTTGGTACCTGATGTCTCCATCTCCTTCAGCTGTTCATTTCTTCTTGTCTTGATGTCTATTGGAAAAGGTCCTGTTTAAACCTGGTGCATATTAACATATATTATTATCTGTTAACATGTATTCTATTAATCTTTATATTATTCTTTATAATAACCTTTTGTTTTATGTTTGTTCTGTAAAGCTGCTTTGAGACAATGTCAATTATAAAAAGCACTGTACAAATAAACTCGAATTGAATTGAATTGAACATCTGATCGGAGCTCATAACTGATTACTTTAAAAGTACTTCTGTTGTGAACACATTAAAGAACCTAACTGACTTTGAGATGGATGCAGATATTTTGGCAGATATTTTGTCTCAGTGACATTGATCTTCTTTTGCAACTGCAAGAAAACACAAACAAATAGACTGAACTTAAATAGAAGTGAATAAAATAAAAGATTTTTTTCTTATATGAAAATTTAATAAAGAAATAGTATACTTCTATATTACATATAGCAATAAAGGCTGCTGATATTGAAACAAAACATTTAGATTCACTCTACACTGAATTATGTTCTGAGTACTAACAGTAGTTTATATGTTTCTATAACTGTAGTACCTGTATTATATCTGTATTAAAAGAATACTATCAGAGCTTTGGTTTCAGTTTCAGATTATGCAGATTTTATGCAGGCTCTACTGTTCTTCAGTTCATTTTGGAAATATATTTAGGGAGTTTAAAAGCAATATATAGAAAGTAATATCTAGTAATATATAGTTTCTGAGACTATAACTGAAAAGCCTAAAAATACAGGGATGTCTTGTTTAACTCTGATCTAATTTTGTGAATATAAAAAATGTATTCCTTTGTTCTTGGTTCTTTAATTAAAAATTAGTCACCATCTCATAATTCGAATTATTTTAAATTAGTATTTCTCAGCAAGATTCAATTGATTCGGGGTCTAAATCAAAAAAATTACATTAAGACATTTGGCAGACATCCTTATCAAGAGCAGTGTGCAAAAGTGCTTTTAAATCTCTAATGATAAAAACATTATCACTTGTTCACTAGGATACAGACTCAGAATACTATCAACCTAAAACTTTTCAGGTTTTTTCTTTAAATATACACATACAGCAAAATAGGGAAACAGTGCTAGTTGAAGTGTTTCAGGAAAATGTAGGTCTTCACCCATCGTTTGAAGATGCCAGTGACTTGAATACAGGATGCCGATGTAAATAATAAAAAGTCTTTAATGAGCTTAACAAATATTGATGGGAAGTTCGGTTCTTTTCCACGAACCGGTTCTTTCGGACCAGTTCAAAAATCCAGTTCACCAGTTCTTTTACGTCCTGACATAATGACGTCATTCACAATGACACAATGACGCAAATTCCATCATCCCGCTGCTGGCAGATATTAATACAATCAATTTGACACATTCTAAATGTTCTTTGTAATCATAACTTTAGTTGAATGCGTTTCTTACATTTAAGTTTTGCAACTAAAAAACCAAGTACAGGCACTAATGTGCAAATGCTGATGTTTTACGTGTCTTAAAGATATAAAGTTAATAAACTAATCTTCATCAACTTACAAAAAGCGGCATATAAAAATACACACTAACCTGCACAGCAGTCAATAATAAAATTAAGTGACACATATTGAGTGACATATATTGTTTTGGTTTTTTTTTAATAAAAATGTTTAATAGCCTATGACTAGTTACTATGCATATCCCAATATGTACAGTATAATTTGCTCTTAAGGTTTACGCATGCGCAGCATCAACAGTATGTCGGACGCATCCGAAACAGTTTGTTCAGTGTACTGATGATTCGCTGTACCAGTTCATCGGTTCTCGGAAGCGTCCGAAAGAAACAGTTCTCAGTTCAGTGTACTGATGATTCGCTGTATCGGTTCAGTTATTCAAGCATGCGCAGTATCAACAGTTCATCAGTTCTCGGACACGTCCGAAACAAGCAGTTCTCAGTTCAGTGTACTGATGATTCGCTGTATCGGTTCAGTAATTCACACATGTGCAGTATCAACAGCTCACGCTCACAGTTCTCTCAGCACAACATGTCTCGGTTCAGTGTACAGGAGTTACATATACTCCGGGATATTAGTTTATTTAGAGTCGGACCGACTGTCAGGCATGACCAAAAGTGAGTAACTTTAGTAACTTGTGGATCAGCGCTGACTCAAGACACGAACGGTTTAGAACGAATCAGTCCGATTTGGTGAACCGGTTCATCCAGTTCACTAAAAAGTACTGATTCAAAAGAGCGATTTGTTCATGAACTGGCCATCACTATTGACAAAGTAATCAGGCAAGGCAGGCAAACACTCAGCATAAAGACCAGTCTGTAATCCAGTACAAAAGTAGGCAAAGAATACAGGGCAGGCAAAAACAGTCCAACAATCTGGTACACAGGCAGACACGGGGTAATACAGGGCAGGCAATAACACAGACACCAGAAACAAACTGAGTCAAACCAGGCAGGGCAGAACAAGAACAACAGAAACAAGTTTTTCACTCTAATCCCCTACCGCAACGTCTGGAATGCAGGAGCCGGCGAGCAGTGTAAGCAGGGTCCCCATCAATGAACCGGGCCGGTGGAGGGGGTCAGGTGGAGGGAACCAGGGAGCAGGCTTGAAACGGCTTGAGTCTGGAGACATGGAAGCTATGAATGAATACGTAGGATGTAGGACTCTGGGGAGCTTAAGTCAGACCGCCACTGGATTCAGCACCTTGGAGATGGGAAAAGACTCAACAAGGGCAGAGGGAACCGAGGCCTCTTTTTCCTGATTGGAGAACAGTGGAGGCTGGTATCCATATGCAGCCTGGAAGGGGGAGAGACCAATGGCTGCTGACAGCAGGGAGTTGTGGGCGTATTCCACCCACAATAGGTTAAAGGACCAGAATGTAGGTTTTTTGGAACACAGGAAGTGAAGTCCTTTTTCTAGCTCCTGGTTTAACCACTCAGTTTGTCCGCTAGACTGAGGATGGAACCCAGAAGACAGGCTGATGGTGACCCCCCAGGAGCTGGAAAAACTCTGTCTGGCTGTGGGTCCCCGGGTGTCTGATTCTGAGCACAGACAGGACATGCCGCCACAAACTCCCGGACTTCATTCTTTATCTTAGGCCCCCAAGCCAACATCAGATGCATCCACCTCCACAATAAACTGCTGGTCTGGGTCGGGGAGAGCCAGGATGGGAGCTGTCGTGAAGAGGCCCTTCTGAAAGCTTGCTCAGCTACAGGATTCTAGCTGAAGGCTTGGAGTGTGGAGGTTAGCCGGTGTAGGGGTTCAGCCACAGTGCTGAAGCCCCTGATAAACTTGCAATAGAAATTTGCAAATCCCAGGAAGCGCTAGAGCTGCTTTCTGTTATCCGGGGGTGGCCAGTCCCTAACTGCCTTAACCCGATTGGAGTCCATCTGTATGCTACCGGGCGAGAGAATGAAGCCCAAAAGGTGGTACTAGTGGTGTGAAATTTACATTTATTAGCTTTCACGTACAATTTGGAGAAAATGGTAGCTCCTTGGAGGAGTTCAAAGGCAGAGGTCAAGAGAGGCAGGGGGTACCAGTTCTTAATGGTAATGGCATTAAGTCCTCGGTAATCAATACAATGGCGGTGCGACGCATCCTTTTTCCCACAAAGAAAACCCTGCCCCCACTGGAGATGAAAAGTGACAAATGATGCCAGCCTTGAGAGAATCCTAGATGTACTGTGCCAGGGTCTCTCTCTTGGGTCCAGTCAGGTGGTAAAGATGGCCACAAGGGGGAGTAGTTCCAGGCAGGAGGTCAAGGGCAAAGTCGTAGGGCCAGTGAGGAGGAAGGGCTGCGGCTCTGGTCTTGCTGAAGACAACTCCCAGGTCATGGTTGCCCAGAGGCATAGAACTGAGGTCTGGTGGAGGTTCCTCAGTGACTGGATGCTGAGTCTGGGGTTCTGAGTCGAGGCAGTGAATGTGGCAGTGGGTTCCCAAGTCCAAGATGCAGCTGCTGGTCCAGTCCAGGTGGGGATTGTATTTCTGAAGCCAGGGAAATACCAGTATAATGTATGCTTGTGGCAATGGAATTACCAGGAATGTTATCGACTCGTGGTGATGTTCGACGACCATCAAGTGTACAGGAATTGGCCAACCAGCTGGGCATTCAGACTGATCCGTTGCCCAGCGGGTTTGCCAATTCCTCATCCAGAACTCTGAATCCACTCCAGAGTCAATTAAGTCTGCCAGGCAATGGTCTTGATGGTTAACAGAGATGCAAATCTTGAGAAGTGGTTTGGAGGGCACTGGAGATTGTGGGCTCGCCACTAGCCCTTCCTTCAACAGCAAACCCTGCCTTTTGCTTGACATGAAGCAGCCATGTGACCAGCCTTCCCGCATTAAATGCAAAGTCTCTGGGAATGCCATCTCTCCTTTTCTGTGTGTGAAAGGTGTCTCTGGCCAATTTTCATGGCCTGAACGAGACCAAAAACTTCAGAAACTGTCCCTTGTAATGTAGAACTTGGTGGGGAATGGAAGGATGGGTGCTAGGGTACCATGAGCGGTGGGAAACACATTCGGAGCTGCGTTCTCAAATACATCAATCACGCGAGTAGCCAGTGTGATCAGATAGTCCAGTCCAGGAGGTAGTTCACGAGCAGCAAGCTCATCCTTGACCTCAGCTACCAAACCCTTGTAGAAGGCATCATATAAGTAATGGCACCAAATCCACTATATGCCGCAGCCGTCCAAAAGTCCACTGCATATTTAGGTACAGAGTGATGCTTCATAGGAAAGGCAGAGAGTGGACTGGCGTTCACAGTCAGTGGTTGCCCACCATCTGGCCTTGCCGGTCAGCAGTGAGATAACACAAGCCACCTTGGAGCGATCTGATGGAAACTGAGGGCTGCAACTCGAATATGACTGG
>NC_062535.1:1790504-1798004 GCF_022655615.1 Tachysurus fulvidraco
TCGAATGTTTACTTTACCAAACACTACCTAAGTAAACAGGGGTGATAATGTATGTGTGTGTGTGTGTGTGTGTGTGTGTGTGTGTGTGTGTGTGTGTGTGTGTGTGTGTGTG
Source organism: Tachysurus fulvidraco (assembly GCF_022655615.1). Lineage (NCBI taxonomy): Eukaryota > Metazoa > Chordata > Actinopteri > Siluriformes > Bagridae > Tachysurus > Tachysurus fulvidraco. The sequence goes on from NC_062535.1 coordinate 1,790,617, forward strand.
TGTGTGTGTGTGTGTGTGTGTGTGTGTGTTGCATTCATTCACTGGCATGTAAACAAGATGTTCAACAATATTTTTTCCTCTTAATACAATGTCATGTTTCATGATATCCTCACAAGCATTACGGTAATGATGATTTAAAAAAGGCAGATTTTATATAATAATAATAAATTATTGTTGTTGTTGTTGTTGTTGTTGTTGTTGTTGTTGTTTAAACCATAAGAACATAGCTAATACAATGATTATATTTATATACAAACAAGCTTGTAATGTATGGATTTGTTCATCTTGTCTTTCTACCATCTGTAAATGTTTACTGGTAAAGTAAATACTCTGCTCAGGTCATCTGTCACCTAAACACTCTCTCTATCACCATAAACACTCTCTCTATCACCCTAAACACTCTCTATCACCCTAAACACTCTCTATCACCATAAACACACTCTCTATCACCCTAAACACTCTCTATCACCCTAAACACACTCTCTATCACCCTAAACACTCTCTCTATCACCCTAAACACTCTCTATCACCCTAAACACTCTCTATCACCCTAAACACTCTCTCTATCACCCTAAACACTCTCTCTATCACCCTAAACACTCTCTATCACCCTAAACACTCTCTCTATCACCCTAAACACTCTCTCTATCACCCTAAACACTCTCTATCACCCTAAACACTCTCTATCACCCTAAACACTCTCTATCACCCTAAACACTCTCTATCACCATAAACACACTCTCTATCACCCTAAACACTCTCTATCACCCTAAACACTCTCTCTATCACCCTAAACACTCTCTCTATCACCCTAAACACTCTCTATCACCCTAAACACTCTCTATCACCCTAAACACTCTCTATCACCCTAAACACTCTCTCTATCACCCTAAACACTCTCTCTATCACCCTAAACACTCTCTCTATCACCCTAAACACTCTCTATCACCCTAAACACTCTCTCTATCACCCTAAACACTCTTTAAAACCCTAAACACTCTGTTTAACAGCATAAACACTGTCTTTAAAACCTTAAACACTCTCTTTAACAGCCCAAACACTCTCTTTAACAGCCTAAACACTCTCTTTAAAACCCTAAGCACTCTCTTTAAAACCCTAAACACCTTTAAAACCCTAAACACCTTTAAAACCCTAAACACTCCCTTTAAAACACTAAAAACTCTTTAAAACCTTAAACACTCCCTTTAACAGCATAAACACTCTTTAAAACCCTAAACACACTCACTCTATCACCATAAACACTTTAAAACTTGACCCTAAGCACTCTGTCCCTTACCCTTCACATTATCTCTCCCGTCCTCGTCCATTTAGACTCAGTCATGCTTACACTCTTTTTTTACTTAAGGTGAATCTTCTTTTTTTGCTCCCATCCTACAGAGAGCCTGGGCTTAATTCAGCCCCATAGCGGGTTTGATTCTCCGGCATTTCCCATGAGGAAGTGATTAGAGCATTAACACTGATTACACAACGCTGATTGTGTGTTGTGTCATTGTGTACTATAGCGTGGGGGGTTTTCGAGGAGGGAGAGAATAAAGAGTCGTTAATTGTCCGACGGCTTAAAAAAAACCCTAATATTAAAATGAGTTATGAAGGGAAATGAATTGAAAGTTATAACCGCTGCATTTTCACTAAATGTTCTTCTCACATTTTCGATATTCAGTACAGTTTATCTGTAACGCACAAACAACCTTGATTACCAGACAGGAAGTGGGGTCACACCTCGGATTATCTCATCTTCTCAATGTGGAACAAACACCGATAGAGAGGTAATTACTGATGCTCTCATCAGCTTTTGTTCTTCCTGTGTTGCTAAGGGGTAAAAGTGTTTGGCCCCGTTAATCGCTGCTTTCAGCTATTATTATTATTCTTGTGCATATCTTGTGTTTGAGTCCTAGTAAAGGGAAGTATGATTATAGAGTCTGACTCCTAACCCTAAGGTTGTGGGTTCGAGTCTCAGGCCGGCAATACCACGACTGAGGTGCCCTTGAGCAAGGCACCGAATCCCCCAACTGCTCCCCGGGCACTGCAGCATAAATGGCTGCCCACTGCTCCGGGTGTGTGTTCACGGTGTGTGTGTGTTCACTGCTGTGTGTGTGTGTGTGTGTGTGTGTGTGTGTGTGTGTGTGTGTGTGTGTGTGTGTGTGTGTGTGTGTGTGTGTGTGCACTTTGGATGGGTCAAATGCGGAGAACGAATTCTGAGTCTGGGTCACCGTACTTGGCTGTGTTTTTTTTTTTTTAAGTTTATTTGGATAACGGTCTGGAGAACATTCAGGGTTTATATGCATTATTCTCCTCCTTACGGATGCCATAACTTTTAGTCACGGTCGTCTGTGTGCTTAAAAAACAGATTTAAATTTCAGAAGGATGAAAAGGTCTGAATTCCAGCAGGTGATGGATTTTCCTTAGTTTCCTGTGATCATAATAAACTGACCTACTGATACCTCGGATGTTCGGCGATCATGACAAAACATCTCGCTGTTGTTAGAAGGTTTCATTAATGAGTTCACATTAACGATGGCGCTCAGTAACACACAGGGGTAAATGTTTCCCTTTCTGTAAAAACCTTTCACTTTTCTCTCTAACTCGTTTCCTACTCCAACGTAAACGAGTGATGAGTCTGAGTCAGAGTGTGTTTGCCTTCATTAATCTCAATCATCTGCTCGAGCGATTTACTTTACAACTTTACACACTTTAAGACGAACATTAATGTAGGGTCATGGGATGGTAATGAAGATCTCTCTCACTCATCCATCCATCTTCTACCGCTTATCCAAACTTCTCGGGTCACGTGGAGCCTGTGCCTATCTCAGGTGTCATCAGGCATCGAGGCAGGATACACCCTGGACGGAGTGCCAACCCATCACAGGGCACACACACACACTCTCATTCACTCACACACACACACACTACGGACAATTTTCCAGAGATGCCAATCAACCTACCATGCATGTCTTTGGACCGGGGGAGGAAACCGGAGTACCCGGAGGAAACCCCCGAGGCACGGGGAGAACATGCAAACTCCACACACACAAGGCGGAGGTGGGAATCGAACCCCAACCCTGGAGGCGTGAGGCGAACGTGCTAACCACTAAGCCACCAATACACCACCAATTAAAAACAACAGTGTTGGTAATACGGCTTGGGACGAGGACACCGTTTGAGTCTCTGGATGTTTGGAGTAGTATTTATTATTTATCTAGTCATTTTTACATGTCTGGTGTGTCAGTGCAGTAGATAGGTGGAGGCTCAGCTGACCATCTTCATGTCTAAGACTGTTCCTGTGTCGGGAACCTTAACGTTGAATCTGAAGGATCTTGTGCTTCCAGGTATCTGTGAGGATAAGACAAGTTCTCTTCTCACTGGAGACTCCTTCTGTAGATGTTAAACATCTCCTCACAGGTCAATAATTACACGCGTTGTTATTAGATATCTGTTTATGGTCATCAGCGGATCCCTGCGAGTCATCTGTTACTATAGAAACCATAACCAGGACATGAACCATTAATATAAACCTGTAATTCGAACTGTGACTGTTTTAGAAAACGAATCAGCTTCTGAGCGAGTCAGAGTCGAGGCTCCTGTGATATAAATCACGTAGACGAGAGATTACGGCGCCGTCCGTGGATCCAAAAGTTGTATGATGAGCTTCAGGTGCTTACAGAGTGTCCTTATTTCTGCACCTGTCATTATAATCATGGCTTTAATCAGTCAGCTGAGGATCACACGATCGGGGAAGTGTTTAATGTGCATGCTGGGCGACTAAATATGGCAAGCAACAGAGGTCAAACAGAGGCAGAGGCAGCATCTGCCTGAGAAAACACACATCCAGATGGTACTAAAATTATCCGACGAGTAATTCGCTCTGTAATTGTCTTCTCAGAGCGGCGGAGATGAAAAAGCAGCAACGCGGCCGACGTTCCGACACCCCGCGTCCGCGTGTCCCATCTGAACAGAGTTCTTTTCCTCCTGAGCCTCATAAGAAGCTTCTGCTGCTGTTTACTGGAGACTTTTTTTTTTTTCAGATATTGAGTGACTTTATTTGGTCCAGGATCCAGGTGGTGATTGTGCATCAGGATCAGCTGGCTCATTACCAGCGCCGAGCTCATCAGGACTCGGAGTACAGAAGGGTCCGGGATCGTCCCAGCAGGACCCGGGTGTTCTTACTAAATCCAACACAGCTGCTGGTGGAGCACAGGGTGATGTTTCCTGAGACTCGGAATCAAGACCGTGTTCTAGACTATGTAGTGGATGAGCATTATTCAACCCACTGTTTCAGGGTGTGTATGTGTGATTAGAGCTGCTGTAGGAGCCTGTGTATGAGCTGTTACTATAGAAACGATACCAGGATAATATATATATATATATATGTATATAAACCTGTCTTATATGGTGACGTTTTATGGAAGGAGATCTCCAGTGTAATGGAGATCTCCAGTGTCACTGCAGCATGAAAAAAAGCTCCACCTTGTGTGTGTGTGGAGTTTGCATGTTCTCCCCGTGCCTCGGGGGTTTCCTCCGGGTACTCCGGTTTCCTCCCCCGGTCCAAAGACATGCATGGTAGGTTGATTGGCATCTCTGGAAAATTGTCCGTAGTGTGTGTGTGTGTGAGTGAATGAGAGTGTGTGTGTGCCCTGTGATGGGTTGGCACTCCGTCCAGGGTGTATCCTGCCTCGATGCCCGATGACGCCTGAGATAGGCACAGGCTCCCCGTGACCCGAGGTAGTTAGGATAAGCGGTAGAAGATGAGTGAATGAATGAATGAATGAATAAATAAACAAAGGCTGATGAGTGAATGATGTTTAGAGCTGCTATGAAGTAAGTAACCAAATGGAATGAACTGCATCTATAAATGAATACAAACACTAGCCACAATAAGGGCTGTCCTTATCGTCCATAACTCACTCCATAGGAGTGAGCCGTGGCCTCCGCCTCACATCCACCCTGCCATTAATATCCTCTCTCAATTTACCTCATTATCACGTTTCCATGGCAGCTAACAAATGAGAAAAGGGTCTACAAACAAAATTCGCATGATGTTCGGAGCATCCCGGTCAACTACAGCGTGTCATTTGTGGGAAAAAAGTCCAGACGAGTTTTACAGGCTGCTCTGAAACACACCGCTTTTCTGCGTCCTCTTATCTCTCACGCACGAGCCGCTCTCAGATCGCTCGTCAGAACCGAACACGAGCTCTGAATTCATAACGCCGCTGAAGTCGTTTACTCGACGCTTCTTTCCCTTAACAAACGTTCGCACCTTCACACTCCGTGCGTTCGTTATCGTCCCGGAAAGCAGACGTGTTTTCCTTCCTACGGGAAGCGAATATCTCATTATGTTGTTTACACTATGTCGTTGGACAGAAGGACGTAAATACGACTAGGAAAAAAAAACGAAAGAACGCCTTTGTAGTGTGAAGGTCAGGACGATCTGCTCGACGTCAGGGTCTCGTCCGCCGTGAACTCCTCGCATTAGCTGGTTAGCTCCTCGTTAACGCAGAATGAGCTTGCTAACGTCTTGCTAACGTCCTCCTGAAGCTGGCTATAGATTTAGACCTGAGGTTATAATCCAGGCGTTACGGTCTACAGTGTACAGTATCGTGCAGCGCTGCTGTTTTGTCCGAAGGTCCTATTGGTTGTCCAAACGTATTCGGAGCGTCTGACAGACGGCTTTGTGGCAATTAGACGATTTCTATTCAAGCTGTAATCCGGCGAAGGGAAGAGCGGCGGCGAGGTCGAGCTCGCTATGAATCATTTCACAACCGGCTCATAAATCACTGCTGCAGAAGGCATCTAAACACGAGGAGGATGAGATCTGAGGATGAAGAAGATCAGCTGAAGAAGATTTATCAGATTAATAGTGAAGACGTTTGTCTCAGAGCTTTTGTACATTTATAGTTTAATGATGAAACAAACCAGAATCAGTCTTTTCCTCATCAGAAATAAATCGAGCATTAAAAAAACACTTAAAACCAGGGGTGTCAGTAATGGGGGGAAAGTTAGGACGATTCTAAGGGCCCACACACTTTTGGGGCCCCCAGAGGCTTGTATGTTTGGGTGTGGTTAGGGGCCCTAAAATTGCTAGTGGAGCCCCTGCTTAAACATTTAAAGGTGGGGTCTCCGATTTTTGAGAAATGACAAACGACAAACTAAAAATCGAAACGAAAATCAAAACAAACGTGTAGCCAATGAGCAGAAAGGGGCGTGGCTTGTCAAGAACTCCTGAGCTAAACGCTGTTACTACACAAAACGCGGTTGTAGCTGCCTCTCTACATTACTACGATAGAAAAGAGGTGTTATTTGTGTAGTAACAGCGTTTAGCTCAGGAGTTATTGACTCGGGAAACTCCAACCTGTGAATATGTGGCCAACTTCCTGCTCCTTCAGTTCTCTCCAGCGCTGGAAAGCTGATCCTATATTAACACGTCCTACTTCTTGTCCTTATCGTAAGTCTTTCTTCTCTTTCTTTCTTTGTTTTTATCCTCCATGTCCATGTTAAAACCGCTTTCTGCTAATGTCACACACGCACACTGAACACTCTCTCCGCCCATATCGACAAGCCCCGCCCCTTTCTGCTCATTGGCTACACGTTTGTTTTGTTTTTGTTTAGTTTGTCGTTCCGAAATCGGAGACCCTGCTTTTAAAGAAATCACTGTGTTAGTTTTTTCTAACCCAAATGTAAACAAACAAACAAATAAACAAACAAACAGCGTCCCAGACAGTCAGCACACTGCAGGAACAGCCACAGATCTGAACACAGAGAAGTTTTAAGCTCAGTAATATAGACTTTGACATCTCAGAGCCAGCGTGTCATTTCCTGTCTCTTTTTCTTTTTAATTATGCAGCAGATATTTTTTTTCCTGCTCTTATTTTATTTGATTGGCTTCTTTCGCCGTCACATGCAGACGGCGGCGGCCGAAGCGGCTCACAATTAAAAGGCGTCCTCGTGTGTGTGTGTGTGTGTGTGTGTGTGTGTGTGTGTGTGTGTGTGTGTGTGTATACGCTCGGAGGCTGCAAATGAGCCAACGAGCTTCTCACACCTCCGCCGTGATCAGACTCGCTCGATCCCACAGAATGGAATACAGAGAAATGATATTAATTGTCCACACAGAAATCCGTCAGATCTTCGAACAGAACGAACAGAACCGGAATAAACGTGTTAGTTCTGAGGAAAAGTCTGGTGTTGATGTGTAGGGGTGTTAATTGTTTTACACGTGTGTGCAGGGGACAGAGGTGATAATTGCAGCATTTGTGTGTGTGTGTGTGTATGTGTGTGTGGGTGTGTGTGTATGTGTGTATGTGTGTGTGTGTGTGTCTGTGTAAGAAGAGATTCCCAGGAGAAAAAAGAGGCAAGCCAACGACATCCAACACTGA
>NC_062535.1:1800504-1805504 GCF_022655615.1 Tachysurus fulvidraco
GAGAGAGACAGAGTGAGAGAGACGGAGTGAGAGAGACGGAGTGGAAGAGAGACAGAGTGAGAGAGAGAGTGAGAGAGACAGAGTGAGAGAGACGGAGTGAGAGAGACGGAGTGAGAGAGAGAGTGAGAGAGACAGAGTGAGAGAGACGGAGTGAGAGAGACAGAGTGAGAGAGACTGAGTGAGAGAGACAGAGTGAGAGAGACGGAGTGAGAGAGACAGAGTGAGAGAGACAGAGTGAGAGAGACGGAGTGAGAGAGACAGAGTGAGAGAGACAGAGTGAGAGAGAGAGTGAGAGAGACGGAGTGAGAAAGACGGAGTGAGAGAGAGAGAGTGAGAGAGACAGAGTGAGAGAGACTGAGTGAGAGAGACTGAGTGAGAGAGACAGAGTGAGAGAGACTGAGTGAGAGAGACAGAGTGAGAGAGAGAGTGAGAGAGACAGAGTGAGAGAGACAGAGTGAGAGAGAGAGTGAGAGAGACAGAGTGAGAGAGACAGAGTGAGAGAGACTGAGTGAGAGAGACAGAGTGAGAGAGAGAGTGAGAGAGACTGAGTGAGAGAGACGGAGTGAGAGAGACGGAGTGAGAGAGAGAGTGAGAGAGACGGAGTGAGAGAGACTGAGTGAGAGAGATGGAGTGAGAGAGACAGAGTGAGAGAGACGGAGTGAGAGAGACTGAGTGAGAGAGACGGAGTGAGAGAGACGGAGTGAGAGAGACAGAGTGAGAGAGAGAGTGAGAGAGACGGAGTGAGAGAGACTGAGTGAGAGAGACAGAGTGAGAGAGACAGAGTGAGAGAGACAGAGTAAGAGAGATGAGAAGAAAGCAGAGGATGGATTGAGTTTAATATGAAACGTCTCAGTGAGCAGATGTTTATTGGGTCACGTGGCCGAGACACGTCACATCACGTCACTGTTATAGACACGACTTCGAGCTGCAGGAGGACAATAACATAAACAACTTGACTGGAGTTTAAACCACAAACACACATAGAGCTTTATTACATTGTTATTAATGCTCCAGTTACTGCTGCAGATGTGAAGTCAGGGATCTGCATACGGCTTTCTGTGAAGTTCTCATGATGGTTAGGGCTCATAAATCTGTTGGCTTTTGGATTCATTTAGTAATGTACAGTGTGAATGTGCTGCTCCTGCTGCTCCTGCTGCTCCTGCTGCTCCTGCTGCTCCTACTGCTCCTGCTGCTCCTACTGCTCCTGCTGCTCCTGCTGCTCCTACTGCTCCTGCTGCACCTGCTGCTCCTACTGCTCTTACTGCTCCTACTGCTCCTACTGCTCCTGCTGCTCCTACTGCTCCTGCTGCTCCTGCTGCTCCTACTGCTCCTGCTGCTCCTGCTGCTCCTACTGCTCCTGCTGCTCCTACTGCTCCTGCTGCTCCTACTGCTCCTACTGCTCCTGCTGCTCCTGCTGCTCCTACTGCTCCTGCTGCTCCTACTGCTCCTGCTGCTCCTACTGCTCCTGCTGCTCCTGCTGCTCCTGCTGCTCCTACTGCTCCTGCTGCTCCTACTGCTCCTGCTGCTCCTGCTGCTCCTACTGCTCCTGCTGCTCCTGCTGCTCCTGCTGCTCCTGCTGCTCCTACTGCTCCTGCTGCTCCTACTGCTCCTGCTGCTCCTACTGCTCCTGCTGCTCCTGCTGCTCCTGCTGCTCCTACTGCTCCTACTGCTCCTGCTGCTCCTGCTGCTCCTGCTGCTCCTGCTGCTCCTACTGCTCCTGCTGCTCCTACTGCTCCTGCTGCTCCTGCTGCTCCTGCTGCTCCTACTGCTCCTGCTGCTTCCCTCGAAATGCGTCCCAGCCAAAATACGCATGGTTTTGGTCTGAGAGCTCGTGGCCACTAACGAGAGGAATAATGACTAACGAGGTGACAGTAATGATGTGGGGGCAGGTGAGAGGGGGCAGGTGAGAGGGGGCAGTTGGAGCTGCAGGACCCTTCCTCTGATTATTCCAATTAAAGGGTTTTTGCTGCTGCTGTAAAAAATAAGGATTGAAATCTGATTCGTCCTCGTTTAAGTTCATCTACACAGTGATGATGAAGATAGTAAGAGTCTAATTCCACATCTCCAGACACTGATATTATATTGTCATGTCCTCCAGCTATAGACACACACACACACACACACACACACACACACACACACACACACACACACACACAACACCAGTGTCAATGCTTTCGTGATGATGTTGTAAGTTTTTTACATACAGTTTTAAACACCGCTGCACAGAACTGTGGAAACACTGACCTCTTTAACAGAGAGAGAGAGAGAGAGAGAGAGAGAGAGAGAGAGAGAGAGAGAGAGAAGGACGAGTGGAGAAAGGGATTGATGTCTGCAAGATTTGTTTGTGTCGTTTTTGTATTGACAAATGACTTCAAAAAAGATACGTGTAGTGACTGTGTGTCAGCTTTCATCACTTCAGCTTGTAAAGATTCAGTTTGTGTGTGTGTGTGTGTGTGTGTGTGTGTGTGTGTGTGTGTGTGTGTGTGTGTGTGTGTGTGTGTGTGTGTGTGAAATGATTTCCACACTACAACAAAAGGAAAAACTAGATGATACACTTAACCAAGCTTTCTCTCTCTGTCATACACACACACACACCACCACACACGCGCACACCCACACACACACAGATGAACTTCTTTTGTCAGCGGGAAAGAACTGGTTGCTACGGTAACATCACCTCGGGTTTGCCCCGCTCGAGAAGTCTCGTGTCACTGTCTTCTCACACAAGCTTTTACTCACATGCTGACACACACACGCACACACACACACACACACACGCACACACACACACACACACACACACACACACACACACACACACACACACACACCAGTTTGGACTTCACATGACTCCCTAATCCTCCACTTCCCAAGTTCCCTATGTGTGTGTGTGTGTCTGTGTCTGTGTGCGTGCGTGTGTGCGTGTGTGTGTGTGTGTGCGTGCGTGCGTGTGTGTGTGTGTGTGTGAGGCTTGAGGGTGGGATCCCCAAGTTAAAGCTCCAGCGCACAACGATCTCAGCTGTTATTGAGGGAGCACCTGGTTGCCAGGCAACAAACGAGCAGAGTCTTCTCGTCTGTCCTGTAAAACGGACACGCTCGATTGGCCGAGTCAGCAGGGTCGGGCAACTTCATATCTGTAGTCAGATTTATTACTGTGTAGATGGATTCGTTTTTAAAAACAAATGTTATCTTTTTTTCCCGATCAGTTTAATTGGCTTTAAAATGTTACGTGAACTCTTTGTCGATGGTCCGATGTAAATGTCCAGCGGTCTCCAGGCTGCGTTCTGTTTCTATCAGCTTACATCACATCAAACATCCTAAGCTACAACACACTGCCTTCACTTGTTCCTCTCCTTCATCCCCACACTTATATTATATATATATATCTAATCTTCCACAAAAGGGGCGGGGCTTCACTGTGAGCTGTGTGACGGACGCTGATGTTAAATTGTGGAGCTTCTTCATTAAAATGCTAAACACTGGCAGGTAAAATGTCAGTCCCAGCAGTGTGACGCCGTGTGTTACGTCACTTTATAGCAGATTGTATAAGTTTAGTGCCTCAAAGCTGCTCTTTCATACAACGTGAAGGATTTTGTGTTTATTGTAAAGGAAACGAAGGAGATCGACTCGCTTCGGGATCCCGTCTCACCTTAAAACGCTACGCAGGATCAAACGCCGTCAGCCAATTATACACCATTAGTGATGTTTTAGTAAAAATCTTCCTTAGTCTAAGCTAAAAAAAAAAAAATAATAATAATAATAATAATAATAATAATAATAATAATAATAATAATAATAAATAAATAAATAAATAAATAAAAAACCTCTCTGTTTTTCTTCCAGCTCACTCCTTCCGCTTCTTTCTCTCTGCCTTGTTCAGATCGATCATCCAGTTTCTCTGGACTTGTCTCAGATCGATAGGCGCACACACACACACACACACACACACACACACGGCTTTTACTTTGTGTATAATGATTAGAGTGTGTGTCTGTGTGTGTATGTACTGTATGTGTGTGTGTGTGTGTGTGTGTGTGTGTGTGTGTGTGTGTGTGTGCTCTATTACTACAATGCCACGAATCGTGAAGAAGTCAAAACACTTGGCGGCAGGTAACAGATGAATCATGATGCAGATTAAATACATAAAAGTAGGAAACAATCACCAGCGGTGGGAGGAGCCAGAGATGAGGACGACCAATCAGGAACGAAGCTCACAAGTGCGAAGACTTTCAGTGCGATGAGCGACGGAGACTACAGCAGGGTCGTGATCCGTTAACTTGAATCGAATAAATTCGTTAGCTACGGTTTGCTAACACAATGTGCAAATCAAAGCTTAAGGATGGAAGAAAGGGGGCGTGTCCACGGACACATAACAACACAGATAGAAGGATTTCTGATACCATTGTTAACCGTCCGATACCTGGTACACATCATCTGAACCGAATCATTCCGGATCAAATCTGAATCGAAGTCAAGGCGAGAGTCAGGAGTTAATCGTTCTGGTGTCGTATCATAAGCTACGCCGCATACTGAGATGCATGTGGAGGCATGTGGACGACGTACGCATTAATACGCAGGCAAACACGCAACAGGAGAAAACGACTCCGAATCGAGTGAATCAGTCTGACCGCTAATCTTCTCTGTGGTCTCCAAAATTTCTCTTGGAGATCTGCCAAATTCCAGAGATTGGTTTCAGCCCGGATCTTATCGACTCAGGACCGTTGTGGAGATCGATTCATTAGCATTAGTAGCAGATTAAGCTTACAACTCAAGGGCCGCCAATCCAACCAGCGCCTCCGAACGAACGCCACATGCTCTCGAGTTCCCGAGTGAAAGAAAGCTACAGTATGTGACAAAGTGTCTGCTGAGAAGACAAGGCACGTCTGGATCTAAGGCAATAAAGTGCCGCATTTACTGCGGCACAAGAGACTTTTCTGAGAAACTGCCGGAATGATGAAGTGAAGTTAAAATGCTCTTACATCCAACGACGTGTTTAA
>NC_062535.1:1810504-1815504 GCF_022655615.1 Tachysurus fulvidraco
GGGGGTTTCCTCCCCCGGTCCAAACACATGCATGGTAGGTTGATTGGCATCTCTGGAAAATTATCCGTAGTGTGTGTGTGTGAGTGAATGAGAGTGTGTGTGTGTGTGTGTGTGTGTGTGAGTGAATGAGAGTGTGTGTGTGCCCTGTGATGGGTTGGCACTCCGTCCAGGGTGTATCCTGCCTCGATGCCCGATGACGCCTGAGATAGGCACAGGCTCCCCGATTCGTTTGAATTTCTTCCTTCCATTTGTTGCTAACTAGCTAACGAGCTAATAGAGTACGACGTGTCATGCTAGCATGTGTTCAGTCCGCTAGCTCATTATTTCTAGCTATAGCAATAATCCTGTTCAATCTATTGACAAATTATTACTTTTTTTAATCATAATGTAAATTTTCCGTCACGTCATCATGGAATCGTGTGAGCTAAAGTTTCACGTGAAGCAGATTATTTGTAACGATCTTTTTTTTTTTTTTTACCTCATTCTGAACATTTCATTTTCAGTTTTATTTCCTTATCAGACCTTCGTCGTGTCGCTCCACATGACTGAACTGAACGTGTGTCCATTCATCAGAATTCATCAGATTCTCATTAAAGCGACGCCGTGTGAATCGGACCGTTCTCGCTCCTACACGCGGTTCTCTTCTCTCTCGCGCCGTGACCTAAACCCTCGCGTATAGCCGGCGCGGGGGTCGATAACTGTAGAGATGTTCAACACAGAGCAATAACATCAAACCTTATTACTGAAGTGAAGCGAGCGAGTAACGAGCACAGAGAGAGGAAACACATCTTCACTCATCTCTCACGGCGAGCGGCGCTAAATCAGATTAAACCTGATGATCCTGAATAAAAGTACAGCAGAAAGTCACGTGAGCCTTTAATACTGAAATCTCACACGTCACCTTTAAGACTTCATCAAATTAAGTTACACAAAAGGAGTTAAAACAAAAACACAGATTTGAGTGGATTCATCACGGCAATGACACAGAAGTAATAATGTGTTTGGGGGGGGACGGGAACACGGTAGCTTAGTGGTTAGCACGTGCGCCTCACACCTCCAAGGTCGGGGGTTCGATTCCCACCTCCGCCTTGTGTGTGTGGAGTTTGCATGTTCTCCCCGTGCCTCGGGGGTTTCCTCCGGGTACTCCGGTTTCCTCCCCCGGTCCAAAGACATGCATGGTAGGTTGATTGGCATCTCTGGAAAATTGTCCATAGTGTGTGTGTGTGAGTGTGTGTGTGTGTGTGTGTGTGTGTGCCCTGTGATGGGTTGGCACTCCGTCCAGGGTGTGAAATAAACTATGTTGTTAACGTTGCCCTTTACTGGACATACACACGTAGGTCAGAACACAGAATATTTCTGCTAAGTTAAAGCCAGTGGTTTTTGAAATCAGTATCAGGAAGCCCCGCCCACTTTCCTCCAGTCTCACATACTATAATAAAAAGAGTAAGACACATCTAAATCAGAGATACTCGAGTGATATTACCCACACACACACACACACACACACACACACACACACACACTCTGTAGCACGTGTGTAACTCGAATCTGAACACACTGAACTTTCCCCAAGATTAAACAGACAGGTAAAAATACAGAGGATTTATTGTCTGCTCTTTGTGTGTGCAGTTGTCAACTCTCTGTAATAAAACTCCTGCAGCTCATATCTGTGTGTGTGTGTGTGTGTGTGTGTGTGTGTGTGTGTGTGTGTGTGTGTGTGTGTGTGTGTGTGTGTGTGAAAGCGAGAGAGAGAGACAACAGGGGAGCAGCTTGCCTCTAATACTGCCTGACATTTACCCATTTAATTAACTCTCCAATATTGTTCAAAAATTCTCAGTTTCTTACCTTTACACACACACACACACACACACACACACACACACACACACACACACACACACACACACACACAAACACTCACACACACACACACACACGTGCACGCGCGCACACACACGCACACACACATGCACGTGCACACACATGCATACATGCACACGCACACACACACACACACACACACACACACGCGCACACACACACACACACACACATGTTCAAGAGACCTGACAGAATGTCACATTTAGCCTTGTCATTGTGTCTGAGAGTATCAGTGTCTTGCAGTCCTGCAGTGACTAGTGTGTGTGTGTGTGTGTGTGTGTGTGTGTGTGTGTGTGTGTGTGTGTGTGTGTGTGTGTGTGTGTGTGCGTGTGTGTGTGTTATATAAAGGAAGCAGTTGCAGTGCACTTTAGTCTGTAGAAAGGAATGTAGCAGTAGTGAAATCACAGCAGGACATTTTGGACAGAAGTCGTTTATCAAGCGGCCGTGTAAATTTAAGATGAATCACACACACACACACACACACACACACACACACACACACACACACACACACACACTATTCTATTCACTCACTCTAATGTTCTGATTTTTATATTGTGTTTTATTGTTATTTTATTTATTTATTTCCTTTTTTATAGAAGAATCAGACACAAAGCAGAAAAACAGAGACGAGACGCCATATTTGTCCAAACGGATTCTGGATATTTTAGAAGCATAAACACAATAGAAAAGTTTCTGGCTGCATCGAAGACGAAACATTCGGCGCTCGAGTTCTTTGTCATTCGAAGGCCAAACGTTTTTCTTCACTCTTTATGGAAGACGCACTAACATTTCGCTGGTTATTTTCCTGCACACATCGACCTCCGAACTCACGACTGTGTTCAGTCATCTGCTGATGTTCTATGACTTCTGTGGGCTTTTCTTTTCCTTTCTATACCTGTTAATAATGAATCATCCAATCAGAGCGTTCCGTCCCCCCAGAGACCCTGCTATAGCACTAAGTTAGATGACATGACTCCATTATGAGCTACGATGATGTGTTCGAGCGGAGAAAAGCTCTACATCTCTGTCTATTCTCATGGCCACTGGAAACTGTTCTGTATAATTCATAGTGCAGACAGAGGGGAATATTCTCCCAAGTGTGTGTGTGTGTGTGTGTGTGTGTGTGTGTGTGTGTGTGTGTGTGTGTGTGTGTGTGTGCAGATTATTCACTTTTGAACTAGCCGGATGTTCTGTCTCCATATACAGAGTAAATATTTCCCCAGACACGAGGGACAGGGACAAGTGTGTGAGTGGATTTGTGTATGTTTTTGCATGAATAAGCCTTTGAAGATACACATAGTCATGCGTAACATCATGTGACTTTTATTAGGGCGGATCCTCAGGAATCATGATTCACGAATCATAAATCAGGATTCAAATCCTAGACATGAATCATGATTCAGGAATCAAATCTTAGACACAAATCATAAGTCAGGAATCATATCTTAGACACGTATCATGATTCAGGAATCAAATCTTAGACACGAATCATGATTCAGGAATCATATCTTAGACATGAATCATGATTCAGGAATCAAATCTTAGACACAAATCATGATTCAGGAATCAAATCTTAGACACAAATCATGATTCAGGAATCATATCTTAGACATGAATCATGATTCAGGAATCAAATCTTAGACACAAATCATGATTCAGGAATCATATCAGACACAAATGATAATTCAGGAATCATATGTTAGACACGTATCATGATTCAGGAATCAAATCTTAGACACGAAGCATGATTCAGGAATCATATCTTAGACACGTATCATGATTCAGGAATCATGTCTTAGACACGAATCATGATTCAGGAATCATATCTTAGACACGAATCATGATTCAGGAATCATATCTTAGACACGAATCATGATTCAGGAATCATATCTTAGACAAATCATGATTCAGGAATCAAATCTTTGACACGAATCATGATTCAGGAATCATATCTTAGACACGAATCATGATTCAGGAATCAAATCTTACACACGAATCATGATTCAGGAATCATATGTTAGACACGAATCATGATTCAGGAATCATATCTTAGACACGAATCATGATTCAGGAATCAAATCTTACACACGAATCATGATTCAGGAATCATATCTTAGACACAAATCATGGTTCAGGAATCACACGAATCATGATTCAGGAATCATATCTTAGACACGTATCATGATTCAGGAATCATATCTTAGACACGAATCATATCTTAGACATGAGTCATGATTCAGGAATCAAATTTTAGGCACGAATCATGATTCAGGAATCATATCTTAGACACGAATCATGATTCAGGAATCATATCTTAGACAAAATGATAATAAAGGAATCATATCTTAGACACGAATCATGCTTCAGGAATCAAATCTTAGACACATATGATAATTCAGGAATCAAATCTTAGACACAAATGATAATTCAGGAATCATATGTTAGACATGAATCATGATTCAGGAATCAAATCAGACACAAATCATGATTTAGGACTCATATCATATCTCAGCCATCGGAAAGTGATTAGTTCTCATAATAACACAAAATGCATCAGACACAAGTCAACACCAGGAACACGTACAAGATATAAGGAAGAAGAAACCTTTTTTGAATATGTTTTTTATATTATAAACACACAAAAACATAAAAACAACAACATTTCACAACAAGACAAAGACATCAGCGTTAGTATCAACTACAAGGACTCCCAGGACATGATGTACTGGAAAATAAATAACTCCAATTTTCAGTACAAATTTTACTGTTAACGTTCTCACTGTTGAGAGAGCGAGGAAGAGGAAGAGGAAGATCGCCACTCGGCAGCGTGTCTAATTATCATCTCAGATCAGCGATATTTGTAAAGTGTTCGCTTTGACACTTCGATATTGTTTCCTGGGTCAAAATCGTGCAGGCGAATAACAGTTTCTCAGCACACATAATAAATAAAGCTCATATAGTGTAGAATAGTGGGTGTGGCCTAAAGCAGAAGTGGGTGTGGCCTGTGTTCTGTAATATCGCACACTGTGTGTTTGTTCTATTTCTCAAAGCTAAACACAATGGAATAGCTGCAGTTAAAGCAGCGTGACTCTGACCAGGGGGTTAGTAAGGATGAG
>NC_062535.1:1820504-1828004 GCF_022655615.1 Tachysurus fulvidraco
AGTGTTGGTTTTTATACGGTGTATACATGTGACAGAAAATAGGTGTGCATTCTCACACTGTGTGTGTGTGTGTGTGTGTGTGTGTGTGTGTGTGTGTGTGTGTGTGTGTGTGTGTGTGTGTGTAATAAAGAGAAAGCTTGTGTGTGTGTGTGTGTGTGTGTGTGTGTGTGTGTGTGTGTGTGTGTGTGTGTGTCTGTAATAAAGAGAAAGCTTGTGTGTGTGTGTGTGTGTGTGTGTGTGTGTGTGTGTGTGTGTGTGTGTGTACAGGAATTGTGTTATTCAGCTCATTTTTCAAATCTACTGTACAGTAACACGATTGTCTTTTCTCACCATTTGACCTGCTGCTTGTGGAAGAGCATCAGTGTTGATTTGATTTTATCTGTGTGTGTGTGTGTGTGTGTGTGTGTGTGTGTGTGTGTGTGTGTGTGTGTGTGTGTGATATTTCTGTAGCTGTAGAATTCTCTCTGTTCCTCACCACATGTTTATGTCTTGATGTTAAAGAGTGTTATCATGTTCGTGTGTGTTTTTACACCACAGAGCTGCTGAGTTTTACACTCTGATTGGCCGAGGACAGAAACTGTAATCTCTAGTTTAGTGTTTTGTTTGTAAAAGTTCATGCATCAATCTGTCCTGCAAAAAGTCCAGCTTTCTTACTGACAAGACCATCTGCTGTCTTCTTACCCCCTTCACAAACCTGTAAATAGAAGCTGGTCCTGGTGTTGTGTGAGTTGTGTAGAGTTGTGTAGAGTTGTGTGGAGTTGTGTAGAGTTGTGTAGAGTTGTGTGAGTTGTGTAGAGTTGTGTAGAGTTGTGTAGAGTTGTGTGGAGTTGTGTGGAGTTGTGTGAGTTGTGTAGAGTTGTGTGGAGATGTGTAGAGTTGTGTGAGTTGTGTAGAGTTGTGTAGAGTTGTGTAGAGTTGTGTGAGTTGTGTAGAGTTGTGTGAGTTGTGTGGAGTTGTGTGGAGTTGTGTAGAGTTGTGTGGAGTTGTGTGAGTTGTGTGGAGTTGTGTGAGTTGTGTGGAGTTGTGTAGAGTTGTGTGAGTTGTGTAGAGTTGTGTAGAGTTGTGTGAGTTGTGTAGAGTTGTGTGAGTTGTGTGGAGTTGTGTGGAGTTGTGTGAGTTGTGTGAGTTTTTTGTTTTTTTTAGTTTGTGTGTTTTCTGTTTGTTTGTAGTATGCTTTTTTTGCGTCTTTTTTAGTTTTGTCTTTTTTTATCTTTTGTTATTTTTTTTCTTTTTTACTCTTTTTTTTCTTTTTTGTCTTTTTGTTTTCTTGTGTTTTGTCTCTTTTTTATCTTTTTTTTCTTTTGTTTGTTTTCTTTTTTTTCTTTTTTTTATATTCTAGTTTATTGTATAGTTTTGTCTTAGTTTTGTGTAGTTTTGTTATTTTTTTGGCTTTTTTTGCGCTTTTTTTTATCTGTTGTGTTTTCTTTTTTTCATTTTTTTTCTCTTGTTTTTTTCTTTTTTTTTAGTTTTTTTTCTTTTTTTTCTTTTTTTATTTTTGTTTCTTTTTTTATATTTTTTATCTTTTTTTTTTCATTTTTTTGTACTGTTTTTTTATTTTTGTGGATTTGGTGTAAGAGTTGTGTAGAGTTGTGTGGAGTTGTGTAAAGTTGTGTAGAGTACTCAGTAACACAGAAGTTTTAATTAACAAAGGAAATTAATTTTGTGCTGAACTTAAACAGATAAACAGATAAACAGATAAACAGTTAAACAGATAAACAGATAAACAGATAAACAGTTAAACAGATAAACAGATAAACAGATAAACAGTTAAACAGATAAACAGATAAACAGATAAACAGTTAAACAGATAAACAGATAAACAGATAAACAGTTAAACAGATAAACAGATAAACAGTTGAACAGATAAACAGATAAACAGATAAACAGTTAAACAGATAAACAGATAAACAGATAAACAGTTAAACAGATAAACAGTTGAACAGATAAACAGATAAAGAGATAAACAGATAAACAGATAAACAGATAAAGAGTCTAAATCACAGGCTAATAAATGGGACATTGTGTAAAAACTGGCAGGTTTCACAGTGGTATTAAACACACGTCACACCAAGGTGCACTTTAATGGTTTTGTGGTCTGATGTCGTGTCACATGATCACACACCACATACATGTGAACTGGTTACTAAACCTGGTGTAGACACAAAGTCCTGTGTAAAGACACGCTGGGTTTATGGAGTCTCCAGTGTCAGCTTTCACACATCCTCAGGACAGACGAGTTTATGCTCTGTGTAGCTCCTCTGAAAAGCACACAGATGTTCCCTTAAACATCTTCAACCTCAAACATAAAGCATCAAACATCTTCAACCTCAAACATCTTCAACCTCAAACATAAAGCATCAAATATCTTCAACCTCAAACATCTTCAACCTCAAACATCTTCAACCTCAAACATCTTCAACCTCAAACATAAAGCCTCAAACATCTTCAACCTCAAACATAAAGCATCAAACATCTTCAACCTCAAACATCTTCAACCTCAAACATCTTCAACCTCAAACATAAAGCATCAAACATCTTCAACCTCAAACATCTTCAACCTCAAACATCTTCAACCTCAAACATAAAGCGTCAAACATCTTCAACCTCAAACATCTTCAACCTCAAACATCTTCAACCTCAAACATAAGCATCAAACATCTTCAACCTCAAACATCTTCAACCTCAAACATAAGGCATCAAACATCTTCAACCTCAAACATCTTCAACCTCAAACTTAAAGCTTAACTAGAAAAATATGAGGTGTTTTTTTTTATTTAATAACTCAAACAATGCAGTTGTTGGAAAACTTGCTGCAGTGTCAAAGTTATAAAGTGTTTAGAGGCTCAATGTGATGATTTATATCTCACACACACACTGGATTAATAAAGTAGATCAAAAGTTTGAGTCTGTGCTGGTTTTGTGGGCGGGGCTTATAATCACAAATTCACGTTCCTTCTAACCGGTGTGCACGGTGTTAGCGGTTAGCATGTTCGCC
The DNA here is from genome assembly GCF_022655615.1 of Tachysurus fulvidraco. Lineage (NCBI taxonomy): Eukaryota > Metazoa > Chordata > Actinopteri > Siluriformes > Bagridae > Tachysurus > Tachysurus fulvidraco. Next base: position 1,823,500 of record NC_062535.1, read on the forward strand.
TCACACCTCCAGGGTCGGGGTTCGATTCCCACCTCCACCTTGTGTGTGTGGAGTTTGCATGTTCTCCCCGTGCCTCGGGGGTTTCCTCCGGGTACTCCGGTTTCCTCCCCCGGTCCAAAGACATGCATGGTAGGTTGATTGGCATCTCTGGAAAATTGTCCGTAGTGTGTGTGTGTGTGAGTGAATGAGAGTGTGTGTGTGCCCTGTGATGGGTTGGCACTCCGTCCAGGGTGTATCCTGCCTCGATGCCCGATGACACCTGAGATAGGCACAGGCTCCCCGTGACCCGAGAAGTTCAGATAAGCGGTAGAAAATGAATGAATGATTGAATGAACGTTCCTTCTGGACTGTAGGTCTGATTGGGTCTGATAAAATGTCTGACTCTATAGTCAGAACTTCGTCTGGAAGCTTCTATTCTAACGTTCCAATAAACCCTGTTTAAAGCCACTGGAGAACGAACAAAAAGCTGAAGGTGTTTACAGGAAAGTGACTTTTAATGTAGCATCACATGGTAACTAAAGACGCTGAGCTGAGTGGAAGGTGCTGAAATCAGGAGTCACTTATCTTAATCTTTCAGTGGAAGCCGGTGAATGAAACCTGGCTGCATCCAATCAAGCACAAACATCTCCGAGTTTCTTCCTCAGCTCTGCAGCTCCAAAAGGGCTGATTTAAGGAGTTTGTGTGTGAATTAGAGCCGGGGACTGAAGCTGATTTCCCATTTCATTATTATACTGCTTTTCAGGCAGCCGTGTGTGTGTGTGTGTGTGTGTGTGTGTGTGTGTGTGTGTGTGTGTGTGTGTGTGTGTGTGTGTGTGTGTGTCTGTGTGTGTGTTGTCTGTGTGTTGTCTGTGTGTTGTGTGTGTGTCTGTGTTTGTGTTGGTTGTGTGTGTGTGTGTGTGTGTGTGTGTGTGTGTGTGTCTGTGTGTGTGTGTGTTTGTGTGTGTGTGTGTGTGTGTGTGTGATTGTGTGTGTGTGTGTGTGCATGTGTGTGTCTGTGTGTGTGTGTGTGGTTTGTGTTGTGTGTGTGTGAATGCATGTGTGGGTGTGTTTTGTGTGTGTGTGTGTGTGTGTGTGCGTGCGTGCGTGCGTGCGTGTGTGTGTGTGTGTGTGAGTGTGTGTGTGTGTGAATGCATGTGTGTGTGTGTCTGTGTGTCTGTGTGTGCGTGTGTGTGTGTGTTTGTGTGTGTCTGTGTGTGTGTGTGTGTGTGTGTGTGTGTGTGTGTGTGTGTGTGAGTATGTATATAAAATGATATATGAGTACGAGAGTTTCATCATCATCATTAAGAGGGTTGTCTTGTCGTCAAGTTAGTGTGTGTGTGTGTGTGTGTGTGTGTGTGTGTGTGTGTGTGTGTGTGTGTGTGTGTGTGTGTGTGTACTCACGCAGGATTGTTTGATGAGGAGGAATAGTTTAGATCCTGCAGTTTCACTCAGACAGAGTACTGAGAAAACCGGCAGGGAAACACACCCTGTCTAATCCGTCTGCCAACACACACACACACACACACACACACACACACACACACACACTAACACACACATTCATACATACACACACACACACACAACTACTAATCCCGAGAGTGACACAGACATCCATGAGCACGACACTGACCATGTTGTCTAGGTGGGAGGGGCTTAATCTCTTGCTCCTGTCAATCATTTATTCAAGGGCAATTCAATGGTGCTTTCTCTGAGCTCATGTATGTGGAAGAGGGCAGAATACCTCTCTCAGTTACACCACAGCAGAGATCTGTCTGTCTGTCTGTCTGTCTCTCAGGCGTCTGTCTGTCTCTCTGTCTCTCAGGCGTCTGTCTGTCTGTCTGTCTGTCTCTCTGTCTCTCAGGCGTCTGTCTGTCTGTCTGCTCTGTCTGTCTGTCTGTCTGTCTGTCTGTCTGTCTCTCTCTCAAGTGTCTGTCTGTCTGTCTGTCTGGTCTGTCTGTCTGTCTGTCAGTCTGTCTGTCTGTCTGCTCTGTTTGTCTGTCTCTCTGTCTCTCAGGCGTCTGTCTGTCCGCTCTGTCTGTCTGTCTGTCTGTCTGTCAGTCTGTCTCTCTCAGGTGTCTGTGTGTCAGTCAGTCAGTCTTTCTCATGTGTCTGTGTGTCTGTGTGTCAGTCTGTAATGAGCCTTAACATCAGCTCTACATGGTTCGAGCGAGTCAGCATGTTGGTGATTTTGCTCAACTGCGTCACACTCGGCATGTTCCAGCCGTGCCAGGACCTGGAGTGTAACTCGGAGCGCTGCACCATCCTGCAGGTACGCTAAACCACACACACACACACACACACACACACACACACACACACACACACACACACACACACACACACACACACGTCTGCATTTGGTTCATCTAAACCAGACAAGTATCTAAACCTCAGCACTAATGTGGTGTAGTACAGAACCCTGTAGTCAGTATCTGCCCCAGGGTTAGGGGGGGTTAGGGTTGTTTTAGTGTAGAGAATAAAAAAAGCACCAATAAATTCTGCACTTTTGTATTTGTTCATTTATTTACTTTTGTTTTCTGAAGGCCTTTGATGACTTCATCTTTGCCTTCTTTGCGGTGGAGATGGTGCTGAAGATGGTGGCGCTGGGCATCTTCGGCCCCAAGTGTTACCTTGGAGACACGTGGAACCGCCTAGATCTCTTTATCGTCATGGCAGGGTGAGCAGAACCAAGAATAAGGAAGCAGCACCGCTATCAGAAGTGTGTGTGTGTGTGTGTGTGTGTGTGTGTGTGTGTGTGTGTGTGTGTGTGTGTGTGTGTGTGTGTTTAATGTCAGTTCAAGTTTTAATGTCAGCTTCAGTCCTAATGTCAAGTCAATGTGTCACAGATATGCCCATGCATCATAAGTACTACCCCACAGCCTAAAACATCTCTCTCTCTCTCTCTCTCTCTCTCTCTCTCTCTCTCTCTCTCTCTCTCTCTCTCTCACATCTCTGTCCCTTTGTTTCTGTCTCTCTGTTTATCTTTCATTCTAAATCTCTCTCTCTCCCTCCCTCTCTCTCTCTGTCTCTCTGTCTCCCTCCCTCTCTCTCTGTCTCTCTCTCTCCCTCCCTCTCTCTGTCTCCCTCCCTCTCTCTCTGTCTCACTCCCTCTCTCTCTGTCTCTCTCACTCCCTCTCTCTCTGTCTCTCGGTCTCTCTCTCTCTGTCTCTCTGTCTCTCGGTCTCTCTCTCTCTCTCTCTGTCTCTCTCTCTCCCTCCCTCTCTCTCTCTCCCTCCCTCTCTCTCTGTCTCTCTCTCTCCCATTTATTCATTCCTCCCTGTCCCACTGGTCCATTTATTCTCTGCATATTATTTGATTATTTGATTATTTTATTATTTTATAAGGATCTTATGAAATCAGGTCATTAATTCTTATCCTTGTGGAATATTTCACTTATAAAAGCCACTCAGAGTTAACGAGACGATCCTGAAGATGAGAGGATGTGAGACTTAAATAAAAAAACCTTTCAATATAGATGTTTCTAGAAGACAAAGTTGATAACTATACCTAATTTATGTAATTATATTTGTGTGTGTGTGTGTGTGTGTGTGTGTGTGTGTGTGTGTGTGTGTGTGTGTGTTATTTGTTTATATAGAATGTTGGAGTACTCTCTAGATGGACACAACGTTAGTTTCTCTGCAATCAGGACAGTTCGAGTTCTCAGACCTCTCCGAGCCATCAACAGAGTTCCCAGTGAGTCTCTCTCTCTCTCTCTCTCTCTCTCTCATAGAGATTAAACAGTCAGAGTCACAGCTGTGTTTATATCAGTGTGGTGAGTGGAGTAAAGAAACCTGGAGATAAATGAGTAAGACTGGAGGTGATATAGAACCAGGCCCACATTCAGTCTGGAGTGGAGTAAAGGTGAGAATAATAAATAATCCAAACGGCTCTGTATCTGCACTGGGCATTAATTATTTAATTATTGATTTATGCTACTAAACCCAACAATACTAAACCCAGTGATACTAAACCCAACAATACTAAACGCAGTGATACTAAACCCAGTGATACTAAACCCAACAATACTAAACGCAGTGATACTAAACCCAGCAATACTAAACCCAGTGATACTAACCCCAACAATACTGAACCCAACAATACTAAACCCAGTGATACTAAACCCAACAATACTAAACCCAACAATACTAAACCCAGTGATACTAAACCCAACAATACTAAACCCAGTGATACTAAACCCAGTGATACTAAACCCAACAATACTAAACCCAGTGATACTAAACCCAGCAATACTAAACCCAGTGATACTAAACCCAATACTAAACCCAACAATACTAAACCCAGTGATACTAAACCCAGCAATACTAAACCCAACAATACTAAACCCAGTGATACTAAACCCAACAATACTAAACCCAGTGATACTAAACCCAACAATACTAAACCCAACAATACTAAACCCAGTGATACTAAACCCAACAATACTAAACCCAGTGATACTAAACCCAACACTACTAAACCCAGTGATACTAAACCCAGTGATACTAAACCCAACAATACTAAAC
>NC_062535.1:1833004-1838174 GCF_022655615.1 Tachysurus fulvidraco
AGGTCCTTTTAATGTTTAAATGGCTTGGGCCCCATATGGTGCTTTTGTCTGTCCATCATTAACACTTTTAGACACAGAGTTGTTTACAGGAGCTTACAGTTGAGTAACTCTTTCATTTAATCACATATTAAACTGCATTCTGGTGTTATTCCCCTTCTAAACTGGATCAACAAGACCAGTTTGTTTGTAAAGATGCAGTTATAAAAACATAAAGGACCATTTGTCTAAAACAGCAGACATAGAAACAACAGGAAAAGGTACAATTAATATATGACATTAGCTCTGTTATAAATCCCCCTTCATGGGCATTATCAGGGTTTACAGTGGCAGTTGACAGGTGGAGGAATGTTTGTTGTAACATTGCAGTGTCTATTATAATTTCTAATAGTATCATTTCTTCATTATGGTTTGTCTTTGCTTTTATGGCTAATGTCAGTTGTGCTGTGACTTGGGAAATTAAATAATGCCATCAGTCCTGTTATTTTTTTAATTACAAACACTATCTTAAGTTAAAATCACAGCACACCTGACTTTACTGCCTTTAGTTTACAAGGTTTGACTGTTATATGAATTATAGTTTTTTTAGGAGGCATTTTTTTCATGCTGGCTACTTGTGTAACAATTTGAAAATATTTTTATAGACCCATAATGTTCAAAAAGAAGATCAGAACACGGCAACATCATACATACTGTCAAACAAAAATGGTGGTAAGCAAAATTCTTTTTTTTTTATTTAATATGCTTCAGTTTTCAGCATCAAAACCTGTCTTACTACATGCATAATTGTACACATTCTCAGCTGAGGTTGGTTTAAGACAAGTATCTAAAATGAGATTGCTTTCAATCTCCTACATGTTATTGTGAGACCTGTTGTAACTTCTATAAAAGCCCCTGACAGGCCTCTGTTATATGCTGCATCTGTTATATACTGCTGTAGAAATGATTTTGCATGAGGTTACTGTTGGAACTTCAGTGTATCTCCACATTCATGATAACTAAGAAGGAATTACATGCTCATAGTATTGTTCTGTCTTTCAGGTGACTAATAAGCAGCCTTCTCCTGTGGCAGCAGACTCCAAGATGGTCTCTGATCTGAGTTCCCAACAAAAATCCCAGGGGGAGGAAGCTACAGTAACACACAGGTAATGGAACAATGTGTAGGCTGTCTTTACTATTCATGTTGAATTGTACCCTATGTAGTTCCACAACCAAGACAGGCAGTTGCTCATATTGGTATTTTGACTTCACTTTAAAGAGTAGGTCATTGGGTATTGGACTTATTCTGACAAACACCCTTTCAGATGTCTCTAGTCAGACTTACACACGTACGTTTCTAGTGTTGCCCTTGTGGGGCCCACCTGAACAGATTTGTAGGTTTTGTTTTTCGACTTATCTTCACACACACTCTTTTGTTTCTAGTCTTGTCCTTATGGGGCCCTTCCGATTGGACCTCACTTTAAGTGATTGTATTTCATTTGGACAACAATTTTCAGCATCAAAACCTGGCTTATTACATGCATAATTGTACACATTCTCATCTGAGGTTGGTTTAAGACAAGTATCTAAAATGAGATTGCTTGCAGTCCCCTACATGTTATTGTGAGACCTGTTGTAACTTCTATAAAAGCCCCTGACAGGCCTCTGTTATATGCTGCTATATGCTGCCTCTGTTATATACTGCTGTAGAAATGATTTTGCATGAGGTTACTGTTGGAACTTCAGTGTATCTCCACATTCATGATAACTAAGAAGGAATTACATGCTCATAGTATTGTTCTGTCTTTCAGGTGACTAATAAGCAGCCTTCTCCTGTGGCAGCAGACTCCAAGATGGTCTCTGATCTGAGTACCCTACAAAAATCCCAGGGGGAGGAAGCTACAGTAACACACAGGTAATGGAACAATGTGTAGGCTGTCTTTACTATTCATGTTGAATTGTACCCTATGTAGTTCCACAACCAAGACAGGCAGTTGCTCATATTGGTATTCAGATGTCTCTAGTCAGACTTACACACGTACGTTTCTAGTGTTGCCCTTGTGGGGCCCGCCTGAACAGATTTGTAGGTTTTGTTGTTCGACTTATATTCACACACACACACACTCTTGTTTCTAGTCTTGTCCTTATGGGGCCCTTCCGATTGGACCTTACTTTAAGTGATTGTATTTCATTTAGGCAACAGTCTTCAGCATCAAAACCTGTCTTACTACATGCATAATTGTACACATTCTCATCTGAGGTTGGTTTAAGACAAGTATCTAAAATGAGATTGCTTTCAATCTCCTACATGTTATTGTGAGACCTGTTGTAACTTCTATAAAAGCCCCTGACAGGCCTCTGTTTTATGCTGCATCTGTTATATACTGCTGTAGAAATGATTTTGCATGAGGTTTCTGTTGGAACTTCAGTGTATCTCCACATTCATGATGACTAAGAATGAATTACATGCTCATAGTATTGTTCTGTCTTTCAGGTGACTAATAAGCAGCCTTCTCCTGTGGCAGCAGACTCCAAGATGGTCTCTGATCTGAGTACCCTACAAAAATCCCAGTGGGAGGATGCTAACACACAGGTAATGGAACAATGTGTAGGCTGTCTTTACTATTCATGTTGAATTGTACCCTATGTAGTTCCACAACCAAGACAGGCAGTTGCTCATATTGGTATTTTGACTTCACTTTACAGAGTAGGTCATTGGGTATTGGACTTATTCTGACAAACACCCTTTCAGATGTCTCTAGTCAGACTTACACACGTACGTTTCTAGTGTTGCCCTTGTGGGGCCCGCCTGAACAGATTTGTAGGTTTTGTTTTTCGACTTATATTCACACACACACACACACTCTTGTTCCTAGTCTTGTCCTTATGGGGCCCTTCCGATTGGACCTCACTTTAAGTGATTGTATTTCATTTGGACAACAGTTTTCAGCATCAAAACCTGTCTTACTACATGCATAATTGTACACATTCTCAGCTGAGGTTGGTTTAAGACAAGTATCTAAAATGAGATTGCTTTCAATCCCCTACATGTTATTGTGAGACCTGTTGTAACTTCTATAAAAGTCCATTAAAGGCACTGGGCTCTGTTATATACTGCTGTAGAAATGATTTTGCACGACTATATTGTTGAAACTTCAGTGTATCTCCATATTCATGATGACTAAGAATGAATTACATGCTCATAGTATTGTTCTGTCTTTCAGGTGACTAATAAGCAGCCTTCTCCTGTGGCAGCAGACTCTGAGATGGTCTCTGATCTGAGTTCCCAACAAAAATCCCAGGGGGAGGATGCTAACACACAGGTAATGGAACAATGTGTAGGCTGTCTTTACTATTCATGTTGAATTGTACCCTATGTAGTTCCACAACCAAGACAGGCAGTTGCTCATATTGGTATTTTGACTTCACTTTACAGAGTAGGTCATTGGGTATTGGACTTATTCTGACAAACACCCTTTCAGATGTCTCTAGTCAGACTTACACACGTACGTTTCTAGTGTTGCCCTTGTGGGGCCCACCTGAACAGATTTGTAGGTTTTGTTTTTCGACTTATCTTCACACACACTCTTTTGTTTCTAGTCTTGTCCTTATGGGGCCCTTCCGATTGGACCTCACTTTAAGTGATTGTATTTCATTTGGACAACAATTTTCAGCATCAAAACCTGTCTTACTACATGCATAATTGTACACATTCTCATCTGAGGTTGGTTTAAGACAAGTATCTAAAATGAGATTGCATTCAATCCCCTACATGTTATTGTGAGACCTGTTGTAACTTCTATAAAAGCCCCTGACAGGCCTCTGTTATATGCTGTTATATGCTGCCTCTGTTATATGGTGCTGTAGAAATGATTTTGCATGAGGTTACTGTTGGAACATCACTCACACAACAGGCTCCATTCAATTTATATGTGAATTTTTAACTTGAAAAAAAATTATCTTCCAATTAAAACATGAAAAATATGTTCAATAAATTTTGCTGTCTTGTGTAGCAATGTACGTAGAATCTACTCCAAATTTTGTGTTTCTAACTGTCGCAGCACAAAATCTGTGGAGATTTACCTTCAACAGCTATTTTTAGTAGTTGGTCAAGAATGGGCTAACTTTCTTTTTCTTTCTACCTAGGTAAACAAGCTGTTACAAAAAGAATCTGGGCACCAGACAGGTAAGGAAGACTGTCAGCAGTGCATTGCTGCAGAACCTGAAGCCCTTGGAAGCAGAGAGTGGAAAGTGGTAAAATATCTCGTTAAATACCGCATTGCTTCCCACAGGAGAAAATTACAATGAAAGATTGTAAGATTTGTCTAAACACTTTAATGTGTGTAATGTTAATGGTGTTTATTATTTTGTATTAGTGTTTTTGTAGATTCTCATTGTTATGGAAGCTGTATGATCTTTCTTCTCCTGAAAGCTGTGTATAACAATGGGTACACACAATGTTCTGGACCTGAATTTATGTGATCCTTACATTTATTATTTGTTCGGGTCCTGTGATCAGGATCACACCAGTGAAAGCTCATAGGTTTTGACAAAGCACACTGTGATTGGTGTGTTTCTATTATTTTGTATAGTTTTCACAGGGTTGATCTGAAAGATGTATATTTTATTTACTTTTTTTTGTACTGAAACTGCCTGCACACTATGTTCTAATTTATGTGGAACTGCCTTTTTTCAAATATAAATACATGCTTCTTGAGGACAAAACCTGTTGTTAAGAGACTATTTTATGCCATGTTCGATGTAAAATATTACTTTTTGTTAGCCTGGCAAAGCCTGATTTTAACGCAGTATGGTGTTTGAGAGGTTTGATTTGGAAATTCACCATGAATTTGGACCAGGTTCATTATCATCGTGTTCATACCCTGTCTAGTTATTGATGACAATCAGGTATGTCGGTTGGTGCAAAATAAATGGATATGGGATGTAGAGGATGTAAATTAGAGTAAAATCCCTGATGCAGTCCTGGATTTAATCAAGTTCAAACCAAGAAACTCTTAATATCTCTAGATAATTTTTTTGGTCCCTGCTAAGCTATAAAAACTTGAAATATGTGAGTGTGTGAAACTGGACCTCACAAGGGTACCCCCGCTAGAAACTGGGCCTCACAAGGGGCCAAAATCCTTTTTTGAAAAAGTTTAGTATTTTAATAAATTGAAGTGATAGTTATGATTAG
>NC_062535.1:1846174-1851174 GCF_022655615.1 Tachysurus fulvidraco
GTGACTCCTGATTTCAGCACCTTCCACTCAGCTCAGCGTCTTTAGTTACCATATGATGCTACATTAAAAGTCACTTTCCTGTAAACACCTTCAGCTTTTTGTTCGTTCTCCAGTGGCTTTAAACAGGGTTTATTGGAACGTTAGAATAGAAGCTTCCAGACGAAGTTCTGACTATAGAGTCAGACATTTTATCAGACCCAATCAGACCTACAGTCCAGAAGGAACGTTCATTCAATCATTCATTCATCTTCTACCGCTTATCTGAACTTCTCAGGTCACGTGGCGCCTGTGCCTATCTCAGGTGTCATCGGGCATCGAGGCAGGATACACCCTGGACGGAGTGCCAACCCATCACAGGGCACACACACACTCTCATTCACTCACACACACACTCACACACTACGGACAATTTTCCAGAGATGCCAATCAACCTACCATGCATGTCTTTGGACCGGGGGAGGAAACCGGAGTACCCGGAGGAAACCCCCGAGGCACGGGGAGAACATGCAAACTCCACACACACAAGGTGGAGGTGGGAATCGAACCCCGACCCTGGAGGTGTGAGGCGAACATGCTAACCGCTAACACCGTGCACACTGGTTAGAAGGAACGTGAATTTGTGATTATAAGCCCCGCCCACAAAACCAGCACAGACTCAAACTTTTGATCTACTTTATTAATCCAGTGTGTGTGTGAGATATAAATCATCACATTGAGCCTCTAAACACTTTATAACTTTGACACTGCAGCAAGTTTTCCAACAACTGCATTGTTTTGAGTTATTAAATAAAAAAAAACACCTCATATTTTTCTAGTTAAGCTTTAAGTTTGAGGTTGAAGATGTTTGAGGTTGAAGATGTTTGATGCCTTATGTTTGAGGTTGAAGATGTTTGAGGTTGAAGATGTTTGATGCTTATGTTTGAGGTTGAAGATGTTTGAGGTTGAAGATGTTTGAGGTTGAAGATGTTTGATGCTTATGTTTGAGGTTGAAGATGTTTGAGGTTGAAGATGTTTGAGGTTGAAGATGTTTGACGCTTTATGTTTGAGGTTGAAGATGTTTGAGGTTGAAGATGTTTGAGGTTGAAGATGTTTGATGCTTTATGTTTGAGGTTGAAGATGTTTGAGGTTGAAGATGTTTGAGGTTGAAGATGTTTGAGGTTGAAGATGTTTGATGCTTTATGTTTGAGGTTGAAGATGTTTGAGGCTTTATGTTTGAGGTTGAAGATGTTTGAGGTTGAAGATGTTTGAGGTTGAAGATGTTTGAGGTTTAAGATGTTTGATGCTTTATGTTTGAGGTTGAAGATGTTTGAGGTTGAAGATGTTTGAGGTTGAAGATGTTTGATGCTTTATGTTTGAGGTTGAAGATGTTTGAGGTTGAAGATGTTTGATGCTTTATGTTTGAGGTTGAAGATGTTTAAGGGAACATCTGTGTGCTTTTCAGAGGAACTACACAGAGCATAAACTCGTCTGTCCTGAGGATGTGTGAAAGCTGACACTGGAGACTCCATAAACCCAGCGTGTCTTTACACAGGACTTTGTGTCTACACCAGGTTTAGTAACCAGTTCACATGTATGTGGTGTGTGATCATGTGACACGACATCAGACCACAAAACCATTAAAGTGCACCTTGGTGTGACGTGTGTTTAATACCACAGTGAAACCTGCCAGTTTTTACACAACGTCCCATTTATTAGCCTGTGATTTAGACTCTTTATCTGTTTATCTGTTTATCTGTTCAACTGTTTATCTGTTTAACTGTTTATCTTTTTATCTGTTTATCTGTTTATCTGTTCAACTGTTTATCTGTTTATCTGTTCAACTGTTTATCTGTTTAACTGTTTATCTGTTTATCTGTTTATCTTTTTATCTGTTTATCTGTTTATCTGTTCAACTGTTTATCTGTTTATCTGTTCAACTGTTTATCTGTTTATCTGTTTATCTGTTTAACTGTTTATCTGTTTATCTGTTTATCTGTTCAACTGTTTATCTGTTTATCTGTTTAACTGTTTATCTGTTTATCTGTTCAACTGTTTATCTGTTTATCTGTTTATCTGTTTAACTGTTTAACTGTTTAACTGTTTATCTGTTCAACTGTTTATCTGTTTATCTGTTTATCTGTTTATCTGTTTAAGTTCAGCACAAAATTAATTTCCTTTGTTAATTAAAACTTCTGTGTTACTGAGTACTCTACACAACTCCACACAACTCCACACAACTCCACACAACACCACACAACACCACACAACTCCACACAACACCACACAACTCCACACAACACCACACAACTCCACACAACACCACACAACTCCACACAACACCACACAACACCACACAACTCCACACAACTCCACACAACACCACACAACTCCACACAACACCACACAACTCCACACAACAACTCCACACAACACCACACAACTCCACACAACTCCACACAACTCACACAACTCACACACAACGCGACACAACTCCACACAACGCCACACAACGCACACACGCGACACAACGCACACAACGCATACACAACGCGACACCAACGCGACACAACGCTACACAACGTCTACACAACTCGTACACAACGCACACAACTCTGACACAACGCGACACAGCGTCCACACAACGCCACACAACGCGACACAACGCACACAACGCGACCACTAACGCGACACAACGCCACCACAACTGCGACACAACTCTACACAACTCCACACAACTCCACACAACTCACACAACTCACACAACTCTACACAACGCACACAACTCTACACAACTCTACACAACTCACACAACTCTACACAACTCTACACAACTCTACACAACTCTACACAACTCACACAACTCAACACAACTCTACACAACTCCACACAACTCCACACAACACACACGACGCACACACGCTTACACAACGCACACAACTCGACACAACTCTACACAACGCACACAACGCGACACAAACGCGACACAACGCTACACACGCGACACAACTCACACAACTCTACACAACTCTACACATCTCCACACAACTCCACACAACTCTACACAACTCACACAACTCTACACAACTCACACAACTCCACACAACTCTACACAACTCACACAACTCTACACAACTCCACACAACTCTACACAACTCCACACAACTCACACAACACCAGGACCAGCTTCTATTTACAGGTTTGTGAAGGGGGTAAGAAGACAGCAGATGGTCTTGTCAGTAAGAAAGCTGGACTTTTTGTAGGACAGATTGATGCATGAACTTTTACAAACAAAACACTAAACTAGAGATTACAGTTTCTGTCCTCGGCCAATCAGAGTGTAAAACTCAGCAGCTCTGTGGTGTAAAAACACACACGAACATGATAACACTCTTTAACATCAAGACATAAACATGTGGTGAGGAACAGAGAGAATTCTACAGCTACAGAAATATCACACACACACACACACACACACACACACACACACACACACACACACACACACACACACACACACACACACACAGATAAAATCAAATCAACACTGATGCTCTTCCACAAGCAGCAGGTCAAATGGTGAGAAAAGACAATCGTGTTACTGTACAGTAGATTTGAAAAATGAGCTGAATAACACAATTCCTGTACACACACACACACACACACACACACACACACACACACACACACACACACACACACACACACAAGCTTTCTCTTTATTACAGACACACACACACACACACACACACACGCAAGCTTTCTCTTTATTAAACACACACACACACACACACACACACACACACACACACACACACACACACACACACACACACACACAAGCTTTCTCTTTATTACACACACACACACACACACACACACACACAGTGTGAGAATGCACACCTATTTTCTGTCACATGTATACACCGTATAAACACCAACACTTAAGTAGTGAAGCTGTAAAATGTAAGTGTATATATATGTATATATATCTTCACACACACACACACACACACACACACACACACACACACACACACACACACACTCTCTCTCTCTCTCTCTTACACACACACACACACACACACACACACACACACACACACACACACACACACACACACACACACACACACACACACTCACACAAGGCCACCTAGGAAGTCAATTCAATAACCAGCTTAAGTGAAATTTGGATATAGATTATTCTATAAGAGGACAGTTTATGCCTCTAAGAGTGTCCTTTACCCCAGAAATGTAATTTATCCTCCTCTAAAAGTGTCCTTTACTTCACCTCAAACAGTGTCGTCTACCCCACATCTAACAACCTCTCTACCCTGCCTCTAACAATGTCCCCTACTCTGCCTTTAAAATCATTCTCTACCCTGCCTCTAACAATGTCCTCTTCTCCACCTCTAAGTGTCCTCTACTCCGCCTCTAAGTGTCCCCTACTCCGCCTTTAAAATCATCCTCTACGCTGCCTCTAACAGTATCCTCTTCTCCGCCTCTAAAATCGCCCCTACTCGAACTCTAACATTGTCCTATACCCCGCCTCTAACAGTGTCTTCTGCTCTGCCTCTAACAACGTCCGCTACCCTGCCTCTAAAAGTGTCCTCTGCTCCGCCTCTAAGTGTCCTCTGCTCCGCCTCTAGGTGTCCTCTGCTCCGCCTCTAAGTGTCCTCTACTCTGCCTCCAAGTGTCCTCTGCTCCACCTCTAGGTGTCCTCTGCTCTGCCCCTAAGTGTCCTTTACTCTGCCTCCAAGTGTCCTCTTCTCCGTCTCTACGTGTCCTCTACTCCGCCTCTAAGTGTCCTCTGCTCCGCCTCTAGGTGTCCTCTACTCCGCCGCTAGAATCGTCTACCCTGCCTCTAACAACGTCCCTACTCGAACTCTAACATTGTCCTCTACTCCGCCTCTATACGCCATAAATAGCCCTGCGCGTCATCAGAACATCTTCAGGCCTGATATCTGATATGACATTTTAGTTGGTAATGTAGTTTAAATCCCTGCTTTAGCCCACAAGTC
>NC_062535.1:1863674-1868674 GCF_022655615.1 Tachysurus fulvidraco
TGATGCTGCAGCTATGCTGATGCTACAGTGAGCAGGTGGCGTCTCTGTAAGGAGCCTGAACCCTGAAGAGGAACCGTGTTTCTGTCGTCTGCTTCCTCCAGCTCGTGACCTGAGGCGAGGATGGCGCAGGGACGTAGACTTCGGTGGACGGAGAACTTTATCCTGAAAATGAGTTCCGTAGCCAAGAATAAAAGAGCAAAGCGCTCGGAGATGTTAGAGGTCCAAGCCTCGCTGTGAGCTGGAGATTATTCACCAGTGACTGAGACCAGGCTCTGATTCTGTAGGAGGTGAATAGAGGTGACATTTACAGGATTCTTGTAAGATTATAAATCACACCTTTTTTGCATCCGAGGGTAAAATGTCCTGCACAGTTAATTGCCATGATAAAATGCCCCACTGACGTTTTTTTTAACCCGAAGCGCCGCTCGCTTTTTCCCCCAACGGTAAATTTAGCATCTTAGCATGAACTCCTTCATCACGGTAAAGACGACTCTGTATTTTTGTCGGCTCGGTTAGCTGAAGTGATGACACCGATACCACACTGAGGATCATCACCGAGGTGACCACAGCACCACAGGGTGGACCGGAGGGGGGCAGAAACGATACTAGGACTTAATCTAAAACAAATCAGAACGCAGCTTTCTAACACAACAGTGAGCTAATGCTAACAGCTTGTGAGCTAACAGCTCGCGTGCTAGTTGTGTGGAAACACGTCACCACGTCACCGCACGTCACCACGTCACCGCACGTCACCACGTCACCGCACGTCACCACGTCATCGCTAAACATATATGTTTTATATTTAGATTTTATTTGTAAAATCGTACACGGCCTGTGAGATAGAACGGAGGGGGCGGGGCTTAGAGTTTATCTGTGTGGAAAGTTTATACGAGGTCACGTTTTTGTGATGTATCCTTCCCTCAGCTCGAGATCGACTGATGCTCAAGGTCCCAGTTTTGGTATTCATGTCAGAAAAGAACAGAATTTCAGCCGTTCCTTTTTCTTTCTGGGAAATTACTCGGACAAAAAACCGCCCGCAGTAGCGAATAACGTTAAACACGTCGTTGGATGTAAGAGCATTTTAACTTCACTTCATCATTCCGGCAGTTTCTCAGAAAAGTCTCTTGTGCCGCAGTAAATGCGGCACTTTTATTGCCTTAGATCCAGACGTGCCTTGTCTTCTCAGCAGACACTTTGTCACATACTGTAGCTTTCTTTCACTCGGGAACTCGAGAGCATGTGGCGTTCGTTCGGAGGCGCTGGTTGGATTGGCGGCCCTTGAGTTGTAAGCTTAATCTGCTACTAATGCTAATGAATCGATCTCCACAACGGTCCTGAGTCGATAAGATCCGGGCTGAAACCAATCTCTGGAATTTGGCAGATCTCCAAGAGAAATTTTGGAGACCACAGAGAAGATTAGCGGTCAGACTGATTCACTCGATTCGGAGTCGTTTTCTCCTGTTGCGTGTTTGCCTGCGTATTAATGCGTACGTCGTCCACATGCCTCCACATGCATCTCAGTATGCGGCGTAGCTTATGATACGACACCAGAACGATTAACTCCTGACTCTCGCCTTGACTTCGATTCAGATTTGATCCGGAATGATTCGGTTCAGATGATGTGTACCAGGTATCGGACGGTTAACAATGGTATCAGAAATCCTTCTATCTGTGTTGTTATGTGTCCGTGGACACGCCCCCTTTCTTCCATCCTTAAGCTTTGATTTGCACATTGTGTTAGCAAACCGTAGCTAACGAATTTATTCGATTCAAGTTAACGGATCACGACCCTGCTGTAGTCTCCGTCGCTCATCGCACTGAAAGTCTTCGTACTTGTGAGCTTCGTTCCTGATTGGTCGTCCTCATCTCTGGCTCCTCCCACCGCTGGTGATTGTTTCCTACTTTTATGTATTTAATCTGCATCATGATTCATCTGTTACCTGCCGCCAAGTGTTTTGACTTCTTCACAATTCGTGGCATTGTAGTAATAGAGCACACACACACACACACACACACACACACACACACACACACACACACACACACACACACATACAGTACATACACACACAGACACACACTCTAATCATTATACACAAAGTAAAAGCCGTGTGTGTGTGTGTGTGTGTGTGTGTGTGTGTGTGTGTGTGTGTGCGCCTATCGATCTGAGACAAGTCCAGAGAAACTGGATGATCGATTTGAACAAGGCAGAGAGAAAGAAGCGGAAGGAGTGAGCTGGAAGAAAAACAGAGAGGTTTTTTATTTATTTATTTATTTATTATTATCATTATTATTATTATTATTATTATTATTATTATTATTTTTTTTTTTAGCTTAGACTAAGGAAGATTTTTACTAAAACATCACTAATGGTGTATAATTCGCTGACGGCGTTTGATCCTGCGTAGCGTTTTAAGGTGAGACGGGATCCCGAAGCGAGTCGATCTCCTTCGTTTCCTTTACAATAAACACAAAATCCTTCACGTTGTATGAAAGAGCAGCTTTGAGGCACTAAACTTATACAATCTGCTATAAAGTGACGTAACACACGGCGTCACACTGCTGGGACTGACATTTTACCTGCCAGTGTTTAGCATTTTAATGAAGAAGCTCCACAATTTAACATCAGCGTCCGTCACACAGCTCACAGTGAAGCCCCGCCCCTTTTGTGGAAGATTAGATATATATATAATATAAGTGTGGGGATGAAGGAGAGGAACAAGTGAAGGCAGTGTGTTGTAGCTTAGGATGTTTGATGTGATGTAAGCTGATAGAAACAGAACGCAGCCTGGAGACCGCTGGACATTTACATCGGACCATCGACAAAGAGTTCACGTAACATTTTAAAGCCAATTAAACTGATCGGGAAAAAAAGATAACATTTGTTTTTAAAAACGAATCCATCTACACAGTAATAAATCTGACTACAGATATGAAGTTGCCCGACCCTGCTGACTCGGCCAATCGAGCGTGTCCGTTTTACAGGACAGACGAGAAGACTCGTTTGTTGCCTGGCAACCAGGTGCTCCCTCAATAACAGCTGAGATCGTTGTGCGCTGGAGCTTTAACTTGGGGATCCCACCCTCAAGCCTCACACACACACACACACGCACGCACGCACGCACACACACACACACACGCACGCACACAGACACAGACACAGACACACACACACACACACACACACATAGGGAACTTGGGAAGTGGAGGATTAGGGAGTCATGTGAAGTCCAAACTGGTGTGTGTGTGTGTGTGTGTGTGTGTGTGTGTGTGTGTGTGTGTGTGTGTGTGTGTGTGTGTGTGTGTGTGCGTGTGTGTGTCAGCATGTGAGTAAAAGCTTGTGTGAGAAGACAGTGACACGAGACTTCTCGAGCGGGGCAAACCCGAGGTGATGTTACCGTAGCAACCAGTTCTTTCCCGCTGACAAAAGAAGTTCATCTGTGTGTGTGTGTGTGTGTGTGTGTGTGTGTGTGTGTGTGTGTGTGTGTGTGTATGACAGAGAGAGAAAGCTTGGTTAAGTGTATCATCTAGTTTTTCCTTTTGTTGTAGTGTGGAAATCATTTCACACACACACACACACACACACACACACACACACACACACACACACACACACACACACACACACAAACTGAATCTTTACAAGCTGAAGTGATGAAAGCTGACACACAGTCACTACACGTATCTTTTTTGAAGTCATTTGTCAATACAAAAACGACACAAACAAATCTTGCAGACATCAATCCCTTTCTCCACTCGTCCTTCTCTCTCTCTCTCTCTCTCTCTCTCTCTCTCTCTCTCTCTCTCTCTCTCTCTCTGTTAAAGAGGTCGGTGTTTCCACAGTTCTGTGCAGCGGTGTTTAAAACTGTATGTAAAAAACTTACAACATCATCACGAAAGCATTGACACTGGTGTTGTGTGTGTGTGTGTGTGTGTGTGTGTGTGTGTGTGTGTGTGTGTGTGTGTGTGTGTGTGTGTGTGTGTGTGTGTCTATAGCTGGAGGACATGACAATATAATATCAGTGTCTGGAGATGTGGAATTAGACTCTTACTATCTTCATCATCACTGTGTAGATGAACTTAAACGAGGACGAATCAGATTTCGATCCTTATTTTTTACAGCAGCAGCAAAAACCCTTTAATTGGAATAATCAGAGGAAGGGTCCTGCAGCTCCAACTGCCCCCTCTCACCTGCCCCCTCTCACCTGCCCCCACATCATTACTGTCACCACGCGCCCCCTGCCTCGTTAGTCATTATTCCTCTCGTTAGTGGCCACGAGCTCTCAGACCAAAACCATGCGTATTTTGGCTGGGACGCATTTCGAGGGAAGCAGCAGGAAGCAGTAGGATCAGCGTAGCAGCAGAGCAGCAGAGCAGTAGGAGCAGCAGGAGCAGTAGGAGCAGCAGGAGCAGCAGGAGCAGCAGGAGCAGTAGGAGCAGTAGGAGCAGTAGGAGCAGCAGGAGCAGAAGGAGCAGTAGGAGCAGTAGGAGCAGTAGGAGCAGCAGGAGCAGTAGGAGCAGCAGGAGCAGTAGGAGCAGTAGGAGCAGTAGGAGCAGCAGGAGCAGTAGGAGCAGCAGGAGCAGCAGGAGCAGTAGGAGCAGCAGGAGCAGTAGGAGCAGCAGGAGCAGCAGGAGCAGCAGGAGCAGTAGGAGCAGTAGGAGCAGTAGGAGCAGCAGGAGCAGTAGGAGCAGCAGGAGCAGCAGGAGCAGTAGGAGCAGCAGGAGCAGCAGGAGCAGTAGGAGCAGCAGGAGCAGCAGGAGCAGTAGGAGCAGCAGGAGCAGCAGGAGCAGTAGGAGCAGCAGGAGCAGCAGGAGCAGTAGGAGCAGCAGGAGCAGCAGGAGCAGCAGGAGCAGCAGGAGCAGCAGGAGCAGCAGGAGCAGCAGGAGCAGCAGGAGCAGCAGGAGCAGCAGGAGCAGCAGGAGCAGCAGGAGCAGTAGGAGCAGCAGGAGCAGCAGGAGCAGCAGGAGCAGCAGGAGCAGCACATTCACACTGTACATTA
>NC_062535.1:1873674-1881174 GCF_022655615.1 Tachysurus fulvidraco
GAAAAGACTGATTCTGGTTTGTTTCATCATTAAACTATAAATGTACAAAAGCTCTGAGACAAACGTCTTCACTATTAATCTGATAAATCTTCTTCAGCTGATCTTCTTCATCCTCAGATCTCATCCTCCTCGTGTTTAGATGCCTTCTGCAGCAGTGATTTATGAGCCGGTTGTGAAATGATTCATAGCGAGCTCGACCTCGCCGCCGCTCTTCCCTTCGCCGGATTACAGCTTGAATAGAAATCGTCTAATTGCCACAAAGCCGTCTGTCAGACGCTCCGAATACGTTTGGACAACCAATAGGACCTTCGGACAAAACAGCAGCGCTGCACGATACTGTACACTGTAGACCGTAACGCCTGGATTATAACCTCAGGTCTAAATCTATAGCCAGCTTCAGGAGGACGTTAGCAAGACGTTAGCAAGCTCATTCTGCGGTTAACGAGGAGCTAACCAGCTAATGCGAGGAGTTCACGGCGGACGAGACCCTGACGTCGAGCAGATCGTCCTGACCTTCACACTACAAAGGCGGTTCTTTCGTTTTTTTTTTCCTAGTCGTATTTTACGTCCTTCGTCCAACGACATAGTGTAAACAACATAATGAGATATTCGCTTCCGTAGGAAGGAAAACACGTCTGCTTTCCGGGACGATAACGAACGCACGGAGTGTGAAGGTGCGAACGTTTGTTAAGGGAAAGAAACGTCGAGGTAAACGACTTCAGCGGCGTTATGAATTCAGAGCTCGTGTTCGGTTCGACGAGCGATCTGAGAGCGGCTCGTGCGTGAGAGATAAGAGGACGCAGAAAAGCGGTTGTGTTTCAGAGCAGCCTGGTAAAACTCGTCCTGGACTTTTTTCCCACAAATGACACGCTGTAGTTGACCGGGATGCTCCGAACATCATGCGAATTTGTTTGTAGACCCTTTTCCTCATTTGTTAGCTGCCATGGAAACCGTGATAATGAGGTAAATTGAGAGAGGATATTAATGGCAGGGTGGATGTGAGGCGGAGGCCACGGCTCACTCCTATGGAGTGAGTTATGGACGATAAGGACAGCCCTTATTGTGGCTAGTGTTTGTATTCATTTATAGATGCAGTTCATTCCATTTGGTTACTTACTTCATAGCAGCTCTAAACATCATTCACTCATCAGCCTTGTTTATTTATTCATTCATTCATTCATTCACTCATCTTCTACCCGCTTATCCTAACTACCTCGGGTCACGGGGAGCCTGTGCCTATCTCAGGCGTCATCGGGCATCGAGGCAGGATACACCCTGGACGGAGTGCCAACCCATCACAGGCACACACACACTCTCATTCACTCACACACACACACACTACGGACAATTTTCCAGAGATGCCAATCAACCTACCATGCATGTCTTTGGACCGGGGGAGGAAACCGGAGTACCCGGAGGAAACCCCCGAGGCACGGGGAGAACATGCAAACTCCACACACACACAAGGTGGAGCTTTTTTTCATGCTGCAGTGACACTGGAGATCTCCATTACACTGGAGATCTCCTTCCATAAAACGTCACCATATAAGACAGGTTTATATACATATATATATATATATATATTATCCTGGTATCGTTTCTATAGTAACAGCTCATACACAGGCTCCTACAGCAGCTCTAATCACACATACACACCCTGAAACAGTGGGTTGAATAATGCTCATCCACTACATAGTCTAGAACACGGTCTTGATTCCGAGTCTCAGGAAACATCACCCTGTGCTCCACCAGCAGCTGTGTTGGATTTAGTAAGAACACCCGGGTCCTGCTGGGACGATCCCGGACCCTTCTGTACTCCGAGTCCTGATGAGCTCGGCGCTGGTAATGAGCCAGCTGATCCTGATGCACAATCACCACCTGGATCCTGGACCAAATAAAGTCACTCAATATCTGAAAAAAAAAAAAAAGTCTCCAGTAAACAGCAGCAGAAGCTTCTTATGAGGCTCAGGAGGAAAAGAACTCTGTTCAGATGGGACACGCGGACGCGGGGTGTCGGAACGTCGGCCGCGTTGCTGCTTTTTCATCTCCGCCGCTCTGAGAAGACAATTACAGAGCGAATTACTCGTCGGATAATTTTAGTACCATCTGGATGTGTGTTTTCTCAGGCAGATGCTGCCTCTGCCTCTGTTTGACCTCTGTTGCTTGCCATATTTAGTCGCCCAGCATGCACATTAAACACTTCCCCGATCGTGTGATCCTCAGCTGACTGATTAAAGCCATGATTATAATGACAGGTGCAGAAATAAGGACACTCTGTAAGCACCTGAAGCTCATCATACAACTTTGGATCCACGGACGGCGCCGTAATCTCTCGTCTACGTGATTTATATCACAGGAGCCTCGACTCTGACTCGCTCAGAAGCTGATTCGTTTTCTAAAACAGTCACAGTTCGAATTACAGGTTTATATTAATGGTTCATGTCCTGGTTATGGTTTCTATAGTAACAGATGACTCGCAGGGATCCGCTGATGACCATAAACAGATATCTAATAACAACGCGTGTAATTATTGACCTGTGAGGAGATGTTTAACATCTACAGAAGGAGTCTCCAGTGAGAAGAGAACTTGTCTTATCCTCACAGATACCTGGAAGCACAAGATCCTTCAGATTCAACGTTAAGGTTCCCGACACAGGAACAGTCTTAGACATGAAGATGGTCAGCTGAGCCTCCACCTATCTACTGCACTGACACACCAGACATGTAAAAATGACTAGATAAATAATAAATACTACTCCAAACATCCAGAGACTCAAACGGTGTCCTCGTCCCAAGCCGTATTACCAACACTGTTGTTTTTAATTGGTGGTGTATTGGTGGCTTAGTGGTCAGCACGTTCGCCTCACGCCTCCAGGGTTGGGGTTCGATTCCCACCTCCACCTTGTGTTTGCATGTTCTCCCCGTGCCTCGGGGGTTTCCTCCGGGTACTCCGGTTTCCTCCCCCGGTCCAAAGACATGCATGGTAGGTTGATTGGCATCTCTGGAAAATTGTCCGTAGTGTGTGTGTGTGTGTGTGTGTGAATGAGAGTGTGTGTGTGCCCTGTGATGGGTTGGCACTCCATCCAGGGTGTATCCTGCCTCGATGCCCGATGACGCCTGAGATAGGCACAGGCTCCCCGTGTTCGGATAAGCGGTAGAAGATGGATGGATGAGTGAGAGAGATCTTCATTACCGTTCCATGACCCTACATTAACGTTCGTCTTAAAGTGTGTAAAGTTGTAAAGTAAATCGCTCGAGCAGATGATTGAGATTAATGAAGGCAAACACACTCTGACTCAGACTCATCACTCGTTTACGTTGGAGTAGGAAACGAGTTAGAGAGAAAAGTGAAAGGTTTTTACAGAAAGGGAAACATTTACCCCTGTGTGTTACTGAGTGCCATCGTTAATGTGAACTCATTAATGAAACCTTCTAACAACAGCGAGATGTTTTGTCATGATCGCCGAACATCCGAGGTATCAGTAGGTCAGTTTATTATGATCACAGGAAACTAAGGAAAATCCATCACCTGCTGGAATTCAGACCTTTTCATCCTTCTGAAATTTAAATCTGTTTTTTAAGCACACAGACGACCGTGACTAAAAGTTATGGCATCCGTAAGGAGGAGAATAATGCATATAAACCCTGAATGTTCTCCAGACCGCTATCCAAATAAACTTAAAAAAAAAAAAACACAGCCAAGTACGGTGACCCAGACTCAGAATTCGTTCTCCGCATTTGACCCATCCAAAGTGCACACACACACACACACACACACACACACACACACACACACACACACACACACACACACACACACACACACAGCAGTGAATACACACACACCGTGAACACACACCCGGAGCAGTGGGCAGCCATTTATGCTGCAGTGCCCGGGGAGCAGTTGGGGGATTCGGTGCCTTGCTCAAGGGCACCTCAGTCGTGGTATTGCCGGCCTGAGACTCGAACCCACAACCTTAGGGTTAGGAGTCAGACTCTATAATCATACTTCCCTTTACTAGGACTCAAACACAAGATATGCACAAGAATAATAATAATAGCTGAAAGCAGCGATTAACGGGGCCAAACACTTTTACCCCTTAGCAACACAGGAAGAACAAAAGCTGATGAGAGCATCAGTAATTACCTCTCTATCGGTGTTTGTTCCACATTGAGAAGATGAGATAATCCGAGGTGTGACCCCACTTCCTGTCTGGTAATCAAGGTTGTTTGTGCGTTACAGATAAACTGTACTGAATATCGAAAATGTGAGAAGAACATTTAGTGAAAATGCAGCGGTTATAACTTTCAATTCATTTCCCTTCATAACTCATTTTAATATTAGGGTTTTTTTTAAGCCGTCGGACAATTAACGACTCTTTATTCTCTCCCTCCTCGAAACCCCCCCACGCTATAGTACACAATGACACAACACACAATCAGCGTTGTGTAATCAGTGTTAATGCTCTAATCACTTCCTCATGGGAAATGCCGGAGAATCAAACCCGCTATGGGGCTGAATTAAGCCCAGGCTCTCTGTAGGATGGGAGCAAAAAAAGAAGATTCACCTTAAGTAAAAAAAGAGTGTAAGCATGACTGAGTCTAAATGGATGAGGACGGGAGAGATAATGTGAAGGGTAAGGGACAGAGTGCTTAGGGTCAAGTTTTAAAGTGTTTATGGTGATAGAGTGAGTGTGTTTAGGGTTTTAAAGAGTGTTTATGCTGTTAAAGGGAGTGTTTAAGGTTTTAAAGAGTTTTTAGTGTTTTAAAGGGAGTGTTTAGGGTTTTAAAGGTGTTTAGGGTTTTAAAGGTGTTTAGGGTTTTAAAGAGAGTGCTTAGGGTTTTAAAGACAGTGTTTATGCTGTTAAAGAGAGTGTTTAGGGTTTTAAAGAGAGTGTGTATGCTGTTAAAGAGAGTGTTTAGGGTTTTAAAGAGTGTTTAGGGTGATAGAGAGAGTGTTTATGCTGTTAGAGAGAGTGTTTAGGGTGATAGAGAGAGTGTTTAGGGTGATAGAGAGAGTGTTTAGGGTGATAGAGAGTGTTTAGGGTGATAGAGAGAGTGTTTAGGGTGATAGAGAGTGTTTAGGGTGATAGAGAGTGTTTAGGGTGATAGAGAGTGTTTAGGGTGATAGAGAGAGTGTTTAGGGTGATAGAGAGTGTGTTTAGGGTGATAGAGAGTGTTTAGGGTGATAGAGAGTGTGTTTATGGTGATAGAGAGTGTTTAGGGTGATAGAGAGTGTTTAGGGTGATAGAGAGTGTTTAGGGTGATAGAGAGTGTTTAGGGTGATAGAGAGAGTGTTTAGGGTGATAGAGAGAGTGTTTAGGGTGATAGAGAGTGTTTAGGGTGATAGAGAGAGTGTTTAGGGTGATAGAGAGAGTGTTTAGGGTGATAGAGAGTGTTTAGGGTGATAGAGAGTGTTTAGGGTGATAGAGAGTGTGTTTATGGTGATAGAGAGTGTTTAGGGTGATAGAGAGTGTTTAGGGTGATAGAGAGAGTGTGTTTATGGTGATAGAGAGTGTTTAGGGTGATAGAGAGTGTGTTTAGGTGATAGAGAGTGTTTAGGTGACAGATGACCTGAGCAGAGTATTTACTTTACCAGTAAACATTTACAGATGGTAGAAAGACAAGATGAACAAATCCATACATTACAAGCTTGTTTGTATATAAATATAATCATTGTATTAGCTATGTTCTTATGGTTTAAACAACAACAACAACAACAACAACAACAACAACAACAACAATAATTTATTATTATTATATAAAATCTGCCTTTTTTAAATCATCATTACCGTAATGCTTGTGAGGATATCATGAAACATGACATTGTATTAAGAGGAAAAAATATTGTTGAACATCTTGTTTACATGCCAGTGAATGAATGCAACACAACACACACACCACACACAACACACACAACACACACACCACACACAACACACAGACACACCCACACACACACACACATACATTATCACCCCTGTTTACTTAGGTAGTGTTTGGTAAAGTAAACATTCGAAGCACAGGAAACAGAAAAAGGGATTCTGTCACTCTCTCGCACGCTAAGAAACGCCGACTTCAGAGCAGCTGTTCAGTATCATACTGGATTATGAGCAATATGACAAGCTACATTAAACACACACACACACATGCAGATGCACACACACGCACACACACACACACACACACTGTTCTGTCTTATGAAACGTTACACAACACCAGTGTGAATCATCACAGTTACACACATACACCACAGAAGTTAATAAAACGTCAGAAACTACAACACAGTGTTTGTTGTTCACCTCAGAACTAATTAGCAAAACAATTCTGTGAAGCATTAAACACTTTGCATGAAATGGCTCCTAAATTATCTGCCAGTCACATAAAGTCCTTGAGGGTAAAATCGGCCTCGAATGAGAAGAAATGTTTCTCTGCTTCCACACAGAGGAAAAAATGTTTCTGTCAAACAGCAACAAAAGCAAACTGCGCTTTCACAAATGACCCAAGAACTCAATTCACACCTCCGACAGCTTGGACAAGCCGAGGTGAGAAAAGCACATGCTGGATTTGAATACGTCTGATGAACAGTTCTAGAAGGAGTCTCCAGGGCCAGTCGTAATGCTGTAAACTCATTTATACTTTTAATCTTCTGGACTGAGATGTTTTACACGATAAGGTACGTGTTTGGGGTTTTTTTTTTTTTTTTGCTCTAATTACAAAAATCAGAAAAAGACACAATCTAAACTCAACATTATAAACACAACAATTATGTGCAAGGGATAGTTTACAGGAAATCGCTCACTGTAGCAAGACACGCCCCCCGGTGGGCGGGGTATAAAAACATCTGAGTAATGAACTAACAAACTTATAAATAGGAATTTTTTTTTAGACTTTTGTGAGAGAGAGAGAGAGAGAGAGAGAGAGAGAGAGAGAGAGAGAGAGAGAGAGAGAGAGACACAGAAAGACAAGACAGACAGACAGATATATATATAAATATATATATGAGAGAGAGAGAGAGAGAGAGAGAGAGAAAGACAAGACAGACAGACAGACAGACAGATATATATAAATATATATATGAGAGAGAGAGAGAGAGAGAGAGAGAGAGAGAGAGAGAGAGAGAGAGAGAGAGAGACCCATAAGTGTATAAAGGATATGGGCTACATACGAGAGACAGACACCAGCTCCTCGGGCGCGTTCCCTGCTGCAGACAGAAGAAGACCACTGGCGCGAGAGACGGGTACGGGAGGTGCGCGCTGTCCTCGCGTGCGCCGCCGGTCTCTCGCGTGTCTCCGGCTGGCGCGTGCTCGGCTCTCGCGCACTGCTCCGTTTCCCCGTCGGTCATGATGCAGGAGCCGCGCGCCGCACCGGGACCCTGCCGCCGGTTACATACCGTACTGAACACTGAAGTTCCTCAACACTGTTCACGCGCAGCTCTTTATTTATTTTACTGACTGCATCTCAACTTCTGTTTCTTGGTTTTTTGTCCTATTTTTATTT
>NC_062535.1:1888674-1893674 GCF_022655615.1 Tachysurus fulvidraco
TGTGTATGTATTGTGTATGTGTGTGTGTATGTATTGTGTGTGTATGTGTGTGTATTGTGTGTGTGTGTGTATGTGTGTGTATTTTGTGTGTGTGTGTGTGTGTGTGTATGTGTGTGTGTGTATGTGTATGTATTGTGTGTGTATGTGTGTGTATTGTGTGTGTGTATGTATTGTGTGTGTGTATGTGTGTGTATTTTGTGTGTGTGTGTGCGTGTGTGTGTGTATGTATTGTGTGTGTATGTGTGTGTGTGTGTATGTATGTGTGTGTGTATTGTGTGTGTGTGTATGTATGTGTGTGTGTATTGTGTGTGTGTGTATGTATGTGTGTGTGTATTGTGTGTGTGTGTGTATGTATGTGTGTGTGTATTGTGTGTGTGTGTGTATGTATGGTGTGTGTCTTGATCTAAGCTGTATTATAGCTGCATTCCTTGTGTGACCTGGGGTAAGTTGCCATAACAACCTCTTATATGAAACAATCATGAATAAAGTGTATGCATGTATGTGTGTGTGTGTGTGTGTGTGTGTGTGTGTGTGTGTGTGTGTGTGTGTGTGTGTGTGTGTGTGTGTTTTGCATTGAAGCAGATGAATAGAGTTGAATTTTGAACAGATGACCCTGTAAGACTCCTCTGCAATGAATTCATGGCCAGCGCCGTCTTCGTGCTGCTGCGAGCTGATTCGCTGTTTTGTTCTGCTTGAAATACCAGAGCTCTCGCTTTCCTGTTTAATCGCAGCACTCGCTCCTTTTCCCTCCAAATAAATGTCAGACTCAGCACAATAACACAACACCAGGGTGTTAAAGCCTGATACATGTCGAGTGTGTTTGTGTATTCACACGGAGCAGCACTCGTGCACTAGAGTTGCGTCATCGTTATTTAGAGTTTATTATTATTTCAGATGTTCAGTGGCTTTTGTTTAATCTTATTACTGATGAATTATTTCCACACAGTGAACATCTAACGACAGGCCTGTGGCTCGTTAGAACAGAATCTCTCCTGAAGACAAACAAAACGAACACTGATATCATCTGTGGAAGCTTGAGCAGCTCTCTTAGGTTTATTAAAGCTTCATTCTTCAGTAAAAAAAAAAAACGAATTAAACTTCATCTTGTGGTTTAATCCAGAGCGCTGGTGTGTTTGTTTGTGTTCAGACTGAGCTCCTGTCAATCATTTTATAGACACGCCTCAAATTCTAGTCTATCCCATAACACTATACTATACAATACACACATAAATAACACTATACTATACAATACACACATAAATAACACTATACTATACTATACACACATAAATAACACTATACAATACAATACACACATAAATAACACTATACTATACAATACACCGTGTGTGGAGATGATGAAGTAGCTTTTCTGTTTTGGGAAACCTGGCAACAGCTCGAGATCACACACCAGGTCCATCACGTAGTCATGTCCTTCGAGCTCCACCCACTGCCCCACCTCTTTCATTAGGATCGACCAACCACAGCAGCTCTCTGAGGACACGCCCCTGCGGACAAAATCACAGAGACTGAATAACAAAACGTTCCAGCAACAATAAAACACACACATTTAGACCTGTTCTTTACCTGTGCAGTAAAATGTCACGTCCCAGATCCTCACCACTCATCCAGGAGTGGACTGGACACAGCAAAGACATTCCTACACACACACACACACACACACACACACACACACACACACACACACACACACACACACACACACTCTATCATATATAGTAGATGAGTGTCAAGGTTCAGACCAAACAGTCTAAATAAATAATATAAATAAACAAAACAAAATCCTTTAGCAGGGATTTGACCTTGTGGGTCGTACCATCAGTGCAGTGCACTTGGAGGGCCATGTGGGCTTTTTTTCGGTTGGCAGTCCACTCCAGGAGAGAAAGAGGGTACGTCCGAGCCGCCTCGAGTCCCGGCTGGCACTTCTGCATGGCTTGGAGCAGCTTGTGCTGACATACGGATTTAAATCCATTCAGCGCGTAATCAGATACGAACCTGGAGTTTAAAAATATAAACAAAAATTCAACCAGAATTTAAAGATTTATTTTTATTCTACACAATTTTATCTCCAAAGGTGTGAAAACGTTTCCATGGTGATAAACAAATGTTCGGATTCGGGAGCGTACTGTGTATCGAGACTTACTTCAGAAGATACTTGGCTAGTTTCTCACTCGGGGCGAAGGAACTCAGACAAGCCGCCATCAGCAGCCAACCTCGCTCGGCGTTACGCAGGTATTCGTTCCTCCACACCTGATTGGCCACCTGAGCCAAAATCTCATCTCTGATTGGTGGAGTAGCCAAACCGCGCTGGATGATGTAATTTCCGAACAGATTCTCTTGAGCACCGTTCAAGTTCGGGTCGCCCATGAAACGCAAAATCTATACAAATTAATTCAGAATGGAGCTACGTGTATAAACCTGCAGTTAGATAAATGTGTAAGATGATGAAGATGATGATGATGATGAAGAAGATGATGATGATGATTGTGTGATTTTGTTTTTACCAGTAAAAAGATGTCGAGTGCGTCTTGTTTTAGTTCATGTTCCAGACGAGTCAGAGAAGCTTGCAGCGGTGTGGTAATCATTCCAAACTGCAGCTCCTACACACACACACACACACACACACACACACACACACACACACACACACACACACACACACACACACAAAGTTAGTCATATTCAATTGTGTTGATTTTTGTGTATACTATGTATTTCTATAGGAGTGTGTACATGTGTGTGTGTGTGTGTGTGTGTGTGTGTGTGTGTGTGTGTGTGTGTGTGTGTGTGTGTGTGTGTGTGCGAGCGTGTTCCTCACCTTGAAGTTGGAACGAATGTATTTAGTCATTAAATAGTTGTTGATATCCAGAGGAAGTGTGAGTTGAGGATAAACCTGAACTCTGAGAGCTTCAACCAGAGCCAAACACTCGGAATGTATCTCTTTACCATCTACACACACACACACACACACACACACACACACACACACACACACACACCACACACACAAGCAAACAGATAAATCAGAGCATCAGAGAATCCTTCATGAGTTATTTTATTAAATACTTAGTCATGATTACTTTCCTTAAATGCTAATCAGTTAGCATAGCAGTTAGCATACAGTGTTAAGTGTTTTCCTTCCTTAACATCTACGACCTGATTATAACGTCACACACAACTCTTTCTAACACTTAGTTTGCATTATTGACAGGTCAAATGATTATATTCAGAGATTTGGATTCAAGAGTTTATGTTCCTCAAAGTTCCTCATAGTTGGTCAGGTTTTTCTTTCATACACGTGTCTGAGATTTCACTCCACATCAGGATCCTGGATTCTATTACACTGAGTTATCATATTTTTATCTAGGATTAAAATTGAATTAAATGGCAACCTGCTGTAGCCTGCAGCAGCTCTCCCAGTTCAGCAGGAATGATCAACTGGGACACGTCAATCACCTCTCGGCTGATCCTCGCCTATAAAATAAAATAAATACTATATTAAATAAATAAAAAACCTCCGTATTAACAATCGGTATCGATAGAAAACAGGAGGAGGAAAAGATGAGTGACTGTGTTGAACATCCTCGAACAATCTGCTCTTCATCAGGTGATGGCTGGAGGAAGATGACCATAATGACACAACGTCATTTGTCTCTTTAAAAGACTTTTATTCTAATGTAAAGAATTTCTTTTTCTAAACACGTTGGTTATCGTCTCCTCCTTCATTGAAGATTGAAGAAGATTTGAAGAAGAGATGGTTGTATATTCATTTATTCATTCATTCATTCATTCATCTTCTACCGCTTATCCGAACGTCTCGGGTCACGGGGAGCCTGTGCCTATCTCAGGCGTCATCGGGCATCGAGGCAGGATACACCCTGGACGGAGTGCCAACCCATCACAGGGCACACACACACTCTCACTCACACACTCACACACTACGGACAATTTTCCAGAGATGCCAATCAACCTACCATGCATGTCTCTGGACCGGGGGAGGAAACCGGAGTACCCGGAGGAAACCCCCGAGGCACGGGGAGAACATGCAAACTCCACACACACAAGGTGGAGGTGGGAATCGAACCCCCAACCCTGGAGGTGTGAGGCGAACGTGCTAACCGCTAAGCCCCCGTGTCCTCCGGTTGTATAATCAGAACTTACAAAAACAAAATGCTCAAAGATTTTTCTCCCTGTATTGTTTGCCCTGTTGTGTTTAACTCTTTCACAAAACTATCAAAAACATGAATAATTGTGGTTCATAACAACAAAATAATTATATCCTGGATGTTTTTAATTTTCTTTACTGTAATTTCTATAATTTTATCCATCACATTCTCTGAAGAGTCAGTGCAATAATTTCGATCATTTCCAGGTCTCTCCTCACCTCTTCTGCCATCCTGACCATGAGGACGTTATCCTGCGGGGTGAAAAAAAACATTTAATTAGATTACCGGATTAATAAAGTCTAAAGAATCGAACGATAAAGAAACAACACCTCCTACCCTGATGTAGCGTCTACGGTTGACGATGAGCTGTACCGGTGAACGAAACCTGATGAGGATCGAACGTTTCTGTTGGAGAAGTCGCCTAAACACCAGTGGGGATTTATTAGAATAAAGGAAATTAAATATAAACTCTAATATTGTACAATTAGATTCAATGGAATTGTTAAAATAAGAAGAACCGAATAAAATAAATACAATTTTTACTTTGTGTTTTTCCTAAAATGTGTATTTCAAATTTCATGATTCATATATTTATTATTTATTGTGTTTTTAAAGGTTTGTGTCTTTGAGGTTTACCTCGCGAGGTAGCCTCGGCACCTGGCCTGCAGTTTGATCACGACCTGGCGGAACTTGGTGAAGTTTTTCCGTGCGAAATACATCCGAGTGTATTGCTGGATCGTCAGCGCCGCCAGGTGCCTTAAACGATCTCGCTTACTTTCTAACAGCTGATACACGCTTTCCTTTAGAAAGAGC
>NC_062535.1:1898674-1916174 GCF_022655615.1 Tachysurus fulvidraco
TAACCAATGAAAGAGCAGAGAATACAGGATCTTGGCAACGGCATCTCTATAAAATAAAAAATAAGAAGAATAAGAAGACGTAATTAATACGTCATACGTCAAGAGAACGTAAGGGGACGAGTCAGACGGTACGTTAGCCGTTGCTATAGAAAACGATTACGCACGCGGGAAACAATGAGCGATATGTAAAAATGTGTATGGTCCTGTGTGTATAATGTGGGTGTTTATGTGTATAC
Source organism: Tachysurus fulvidraco (assembly GCF_022655615.1). Classification (NCBI taxonomy): domain Eukaryota; kingdom Metazoa; phylum Chordata; class Actinopteri; order Siluriformes; family Bagridae; genus Tachysurus; species Tachysurus fulvidraco. The sequence goes on from NC_062535.1 coordinate 1,898,911, forward strand.
CTGGCATCCACAGCACTCTCTACAGTCAGGGGTGTGTATATTTCTCTTTCATTGCTTCCTGTAAAAAAAAATATATATATAAAAGTAAATTATACTAGTGAGTTTAATTCTTCTGCTGTAATTGATAGTGAAGTATAATTAGGAATTAGAACAAGAGCCGTAGAATCAAGGGTCACACACACACACACCCACACACACACACCACACACACACCACACACACACACACACACACACACACAGCAGGTGGAACTGATTCCTGTGTTTAGGTGATAGTTGATTTTCATCCTGATAAAGGTTGTAAACTCAAACCCGTGGCCTCCGGATAACGGCGTTATTTATTAAAAGAGCAAGATGCTCAGCATGACACTCACATAAACATACACACAGGGGTAATACAGGGATCACAGCACATCCTGAGGCCTGAGGAAAAGTAGCGTTGTGTAGAATTACTGCCTACACACATCCTACTGTAACCCAACTGTAAGGTATGAAAAAGGCAGGAGTTTTGATTGTAATAAAGAACAAAGCTAACGCTAAACCGAGCTAATTAGTTAAAAGCGTGGGTTGGGTTACTCGCGACTTCTGGGTGAAACGATCTCGTACTGACACGTATGCTTTTGAGTATGCTGGACAAATCGCAAGAATTAACACCAACTTCATGGTGTTCAGTTCTGTTTTCGTCATTTCTATATAAATCATCCATCTTTCTACCGCTTATCCGGGGCCGGGTCGCGGGGGGGCAGCAGTTCTAAGCAGGGATTCCCAGACTTCCCTCTCCCCAGACACTTCCTCCAGCTCTTCCGGGGGGAATACCGAGGCGTTCCCAGGCCAGCCGAGAGACATACTGTAGTCCCTCAGCGTGTCCTAGGTCTTCCCCAGGGCCTCCTCCCGGTTGGACATGCCGGAAACACCTCCCCAGGAAGGGGTCCAGGAGGAATCCGGAACAGATGCCGAGCCACCTCAGCTGACTCCTCTCAATGTGGAGGAGCAGAGGCTCTGACTCTGAGCTCCTCCCGAGTGACCCGAGCTCCTCACCCTCTCTCTAAGGGAGCGCCCAGCCACCCTGCGGAGGAAACTCATTTCGGCCGCCTATCCGGGATCTCGTCCTTTTCGGTCATGACCCAAAGCTCATGACCATAGGTGAGGGTAGGAACGTAGATCGACTTGTAAATAGAGAGCTTCACCTTGTGGCTCAGCTCTCTCTTCACCACAACAGATCGGTATATCGACCGCATCACTGCAGAAGATACACCGATCTGCCTGTCGATCTCCCGCTCCATCCTTCCCTCACTTGGGAACGAGACACCAAGATACTTAAACGCCTCAAGTGGAGGAGGCGTTTAAGTATGGAGCTCTTAGTCGAGGAGCTCTTAGTCGAGCCTGACACTTATCAGCCAATCAAAACAAGAGGCTACACAACAGCCAATCAGAAAGTAGCACCATTGTATCTGGGTAAGATTTAACGCAACAACCAATAAAAAAAACACATATTCATTAGCGAGGGTATTTTCAATGGTCGGTTTGAATAAAACCTCAACACGAAACAGTTTGTCTCTGGACGGGACATTGTCCTCAATCATGTCCCTAAACATGTCTGGGCTTGTCCAAAAAGGGGTCCAAAAAGGTAACAAACACTTACAATAAACATCACCAATCATAATCTCTCTCTCTCTCTGTCTCACACACACACACACACACACACACACACACACACACACACACACACACACAAACGCTAAAAAATGGAAATTAAACAAATACTTTGTATTTGGTTAAATTGTGGTCAGTGATCCTTACCAAACACAACAACTCCCCCATTATTGTTTTTTTTAATTAAATTAAATTAAATTAAATTAAATTAAATTAAATTAAATTAAATTAAATTAAATTAAATTATTTATTTAATAATGTCACGCTTGCGTGTCATCAAAACTTGAGCGCCCTGCACTATGCTCAGTATATTCTTTATAATCGAATGCTAAATGAAAGACAAACCAAACAATTAGAGCGCGAACACAGACTTTCGGACTCTAGTGGACTAAAGGACGACTGACTTCCTTGGTGAAACGTTCCACTCCGTTACACACGGCCGAGACGTTTCTCAAGAACATGTAATAAGAGGTCAGTTTAATGAGGACTGACTTCACCATGACGTAACACTGTTTCCTGACAGTCTCCTGAGAACGAGTCTATTGTAGTCGATGAGCAAAGCCCTGATCCTGTTACCGGGTTTCCGTAACTCAAAACCTGCAGTAATTAAGCGTATCCTCTGAAAACTGTTTGGCATCCAGCTCCCATCTCAAGACTAACATCTAACACTTTATATCTTCCTCTTTCTCTTTCACTCACTTGCAGTTTTGTCCTTCAGTCTCTGCTTCGATTCAGTGAAGATCTCTTTATGATTGACTTCTGCATGTCTCCTTACAGGAAACTTAACCGTCACGATGAACGACAATTACACACGTAATCAGAATGAGTACGGACGTAATCGTTTCAACTTACCGTCACTTTATAGGTGATGGCCTTCTGCAGTCCTTCTGGAGAAATCTGGAGCAGTTCGGCCACCACACGGATCTCCTTACAACGCCGGTCGCTTCTTGCACCACGGCCAGATAAAGAAGAACAACCTGTAGGTAAATACACACGTGAGCATTATTATGCTGAAAAGCGATGTGCATGGTGTCTGCTACCTCAAATCTCAAATCTGTGAAAGAAGATGTTGCCCAGATGGAGGATGGATGAGAGCACTCGGAACACACTGCTCTGGTCCTCGGGGCTGAAGTGGAGAATGTCCATGGCACTCTGTAACCTCCTGAAGTCCTCGCCATCGTCCTTCCCTTCGATCGCACAGTCACCACCCTGATGGATCGGTCACATTCGATGGTTTACAACCTGACTGCTAATTTGTTCTGTTAATTATTAGAGATGTTTTATGTAATTCAAGGTTGATATGGAAAGTTTTGTAGATGAGATCCATTTGTTATACAGTAACTGAAACAATGACACAATGTGTACAAATAAACGAGAAGTTATATGAAATCGAAGGGGGCACGATGGCTTAGTGGTTAGCACGTTCGACTCACACCTCCAGGGTCGGGGGTTCGATTCCCGCCTCCACCTTGTGTGTGTGGAGTTTGCATGTTCTCCCCGTGCCTCGGGGGTTTCCTCCAGGTACTCCGGTTTCCTCTCCCGGTCCAAAGACATGCATGGTAGGTTGATTGGCATCTCTGGAAAATTGTCTGTAGTGTGTGAGTGTGTGAGTGAATGAGAGTGTGTGTGCCCTGTGATGGGTTGGCACTCCGTCCAGGGTGTATCCTGCCTCGATGCCGCCTGAGATAGGCACAGGCTCCCCGTGATAAGTGGTAGAAGATGAATGAATGAATGAATGAATGATTTATATGAAATCCTGTTTGAACTAGTAGAGAAAATGGATCTGGTGCGACGAGACCAAACAAGCATCTGGCCAGTAAAGCATGGTGGTGGTAGCATCATGTTCAGAGTTACACTTGGCCTCTAGCTTGTTTCTCTGGTTAATTCCCTTTATATTGATGTATGCAGAATTGTTGCTCGTGGGGGAAGTCATGGCCTAATGGTTAGAGAGTCTTACTCGTAACCCGAAGGTTTAAGGCAATACCACGACTGAGGTGCCCTTGAGCAAGGCAACGAACCCCCCCAACTGCTCCCTGGGCGCCGCAGCATAAATGGCTGCCTACAGCTCCGCGTGTGTGTTCACGGTGTGTGTGTGTGTGTGTGTGTGTGTGTGTGTGTGTACACTTTGGATGGGTCAAATGCAGAGAACGAATCCTGAATATGTGTCACTGTACTTAGCCGTATGTCACGTCACTCATCGTTGCCTTGCGGGATGTTTAAAGTGTGTGAAACATTTTAATTACAAAATGATCGATACATCATTCTGGATTAGCTTCTCTGTCTTTATGATGCGGTTTGTTTAGGTACAGTAACACACTTTGGGCTCTTCCAAATGGGGGGTGGGTGGAGGTGTGAATACTTATGCACAGTGTATATGTGTGTGGAGTACTTGGTTCAGGTAGTAGTAGGTTTCGGCCTCCTGCAGGTAGAACACTCGTTTCTGGTGAACAGGGAGTCCGGCCAACATCTCATAAAAAATGTGGTAGTTCCTTTCATTTTTTGCCTACACACACACACACACACACACACACACACACACACACACACACACACACACACACACACACACAGCCATGAATATTAATTGCATTCTGTTAGTTTCTTTAAGGGAAATAAAAATGATTCCTGTCCCACACCTGAAACACAATCCTGGACTTCTCCAGTAGATACTGTGAGGTTATGGCACCGCTGATCACTCCTCTATAACAAACATATAAACACATCAGTGTTTAGTGAAAAGTACGAGTACACACACACACACACACACACACACACACACACACACACACACACACACACACACACACACATCTCAGTCTCACAAACGTTAAGGTTTTGACTTACTCCTCCAGAAAGATCTCAACAAACTTCCCAAAGCGACTGGAGTTGTCGTTCCGCACCGTTTTGGCATTTCCAAAAGATTCCAGCAGCGGAGTTGCTTCCAGGATCTGGTGTTTGAGCATTTTCTTTAGTTAGCTCCGATTTTATTTACAATCCAAAAAAAAGTGAAAATACAAAATGAACTATAATTAAATCTCACCTCAATCTGCGAGGAAGCGCGAACGAAGGACGGAGGCAAACAGACAGGACGACGTGTTACTTTTGATTAGAACAGGAACAGACACAATACAGCTCTATACACACATGAGGGGATGTTCATTCATTCATTCATTCATTCATTCATCTTCTGCCGCTTATCTGAACGTCTCGGGTCACGGGGAGCCTGTGCCTATCTCAGGTGTCATCGGGCATCGAGGCAGGATACACCCTGGACGGAGTGCCAACCCATCACAGGGCACACACACTCTCATTCACACACACACTCACACACAATTTTCCAGAGATGCCAATCAACCTACCATGCATGTCTTTGGACCGGGGGAGGAAACCGGAGTACCCGGAGGAAACCCCCGAGGCACGGGGAGAACATGCAAACTCCACACACACAAGGCGGAGGTGGGAATCGAACCCCAGACCCTGGAAATGTGAGGCGAACGTGCTAACCACTAAGCCACCGTGCCCCATGAGGGAATGTTATTATAGGAAAATAATCAAAGACATAGTATTGTGATGTGGCCTGATTCTATTATTTCCCTGTAACAGCGCATCCTGAAGAGTTTCATTCCTCACATCACAGCCACACTTTTGATTTGTTTATAAGTGTAGTAAGACGTTCATGAAGCGTCTATATAAGACTCTCGAGTACCTGCTGCGTTATGTTCCGCTCATGGTGTATGGCAGTAAGGTATCTCAGGACCAGTTTGGTAGCTTCAGTTTTTCCTGATCCACTTTCTCCACTAAAACATCAACACAATAACACTGTTATCTAGTTTATTACTAAGCTGCATCTCCTCAACACAGAGACCTTTTTCTGGACTTTAATTATTTATTATATGTCATATTTTGACGTATTTAAACGGCAACAACACTGACCTGATGATGATGCACTGGTTCTGCTTGACATCCATCATCGTTGTGTAGGCAAGATTCGAAATTGCAAAAAGGTGACTAAAAAAAAGTAAAGCAAAAAAATAAGAATTAGAATTTTTGTTCTGAACTTCCACTGAACTTCTTGTTCTGTTAAATTATTAGGGACACTCAAATGTAAGTAACCTAGAATGCAGCAGGTATCATTTCTAGCGCTGATGTCATTCTGTCTTTAAACAACACACTAACACACAGCAAGACAATCTGTGGATTATTCTCACGTTACAAGATGTGTCCATCTATTCAGCTAGTAACAAGACAGCAGGTTAAAGGAATATGAGATGGTTACTATCTCTCTCTCTCTCTCTCTGTGTGTGTGTGTGTGTGTGTGTGTTTAATGTCAGTTCAAGTTTTAATGTCAGCTTCAGTCCTAATGTCAAGTCAATGTGTCACAGATATGCCCATGCATCATAAGTACTACCCCACAGCCTAAAACATCTCTCTCTCTCTCTCTCTCTCTCTCTCTCTCTCTCTCTCTCTCTCTCTCTCTCTCACACACACACACACACGCGTCGTCACTCGACCCTTTTTTACAAGCCTGGCATGAATTCTAGTGATCGGATGTTAGTGACTGTCCTGTACTCGATGCAGCTCTCAAGGTTGCATCACAGCTGCTAGATATACAGTATGTAGCAGGTTTATGACCAATCACAGATCACCATTGTTTCCAACGATAAATCACAGATCAAGACCCTTCCCGCTAACCAATTATTGTTTGTTATTGTTTGAATTGATGAGTCCCTTTTTCCGCATCTAAGATACGTTACGTTATTATGACATCATCTACTAACGTGACTACTGACTGACATCTGTTAGCTACTTTCTCCTAAAATTAATTCGCACAAAAACAAACCAAATAAACTAGAATATAATACACCATGTTTCATGTCACTGTAAACTACTTAATACTACAGGAAACGTGACAGTTGTGTATTTTGATGGCGGGTTTGTGCAGATGAAGCTCTACACTCACGGTGGGTTTTCTCCTAAGCCGTGGCCGTTATACTGCAGGACCGTGTCTGTCCCATAGATGTTCAATAACTTGTACGGATTCACTGACAACAGAATGCAGCCGATATAAGTCTACAAAAAAGAGAGAAAGATGGAAAAAAAAAAATCGTTAGCGATAACGTAATATTGACATCATTACAAATTCAGTGAATCAACAACAGAATGTAAGCTACATTATTCATTCATTCATTCATTCATTCATTCATTCATTCATTCATTCATCTTCTACCGCTTATCCGAACTTCTCGGGTCACGGGGAGCCTGTGCCTATCTCAGGTGTCATCAGGCATCGAGGCAGGATACACCCTGGACGGAGTGCCAACCCATCACAGGGCACACACACACTCTCATTCACTCACACACTACGGACAATTTTCCAGAGATGCCAATCAACGTACCATGCATGTCTTTGGACCGGGGGAGGAAACCGGAGTACCCAGAGGAAACCCCCGAGGCACGGGGAGAACATGCAAACTCCACACACACAAGGTGGAGGTGGGAATCGAACCCCCAACCCTGGAGGCGTGAGGCGAACATGCTAACCACTAAGCCACCGTGTCCCCCAGCTACATTATTATTATTATTATTATTATTATTATTATTATTATTATTATTATATTTCTTTTATGACAGGTCCCTAAAGCAGGACACAAAGGGTTTTATAAGATAAGATGATGGACTCCTTCCATCAAAGCTGAATAAATGTTTCCATAACATCATATCAGGGGTGACATTTTTGTCGATACGTGTTAACATCATTCATTATCATCGACAGCGTGTTGACTCACGTATATGAGCTCCCGTTCGAAGCGAGTGTTCAGGTTCATTAAAACAGCTGCCTCTGTTAATTCCCTATGGGAAAGATAAATCAGAAATGTCGTCTCTGATCAAAAAATACTTTTGTAGAGTATCATGCATTGTTTCTGATGTTTATTTTGTTCTTACTCCAACTGTGTCATGTCCTCAAGTCCATCAGCTTCTTGTTTCTCTCTGTAACTCATGGTAGGCAGACTTCTTATAGAATACATCTGTTTACAAAACAGGAAGTAGTTATTTTCAGGTATATAATTGCGATCCTGTTCTCTAGTGCTCAAGCATGTCACCATTATTTTCATTGTGGTCGGTTAGGGTTAAGGTTATGGTTAGGGTTAGGGTTAGAATGACCCATTCTTGCCAGAGTCACATCAACGCAGAGATACCGGCTGTCATTGAAGTAACCTGAGCATGGATATAATCAGTCTTGTAAATCTCATGTATTCAGAGTCTGCAGCTAAGCCCCGCTGGAGATAGTAAAGCATGGCCAGGCCTTTTGTGCAAGCTTAAACCCACGTAGGCTTTTAGCAGTGACCTTTCCTTTATTACCAACATGTAAAACTATACCAGGTTTTAATTGAATTACATTTATTATGTATTAATCTAGTCAGATTTCTGAAAGGTGCTGAGAATCCAAGAATACTTCAAGAAACTACATAGTTTCTGTTTCATTCTCATCTGAATAAATATTTTATGTTTTTATTTGTAAACATTTCTAAGATTAGTTCCAACAATTTATTAAAAAAATAAAAAAAATAAACTGAGTTACCTTATCATACCATTGACCGGTGGGCTCCCCATCCCGATCTGGTACCCACTGCACCTCACCTTCCCTGGACCCAACACCAAGAGGTGGTAGAGAAAGGTGATCTATCATGTTTTCATCCCGGTACATGGACCACTTGGTAAGATTCTGTACAGTTCCATGAGGTAAAACCCTCTCTGCAGCCCAGACATCCTCTGAGCTTTGTCTATCCCTGGCATTCATAGCCCAGTGTTCTTCAGGACCTTTTCTTTGTGGGGACACAATCGCATATCTGCCGTCCGGCCCGATAATCAATCCTGACGCTGTAACAGTAGATAGTGCTGAAGGCAGTTGGTAGGAGGCATTCTTTATGCCAGTGTTTTTTAGAGCATTCTTCAATTGAGGTGATGATGAAACTGCGAAACCTTGTCTGAGAATGGATTCATCGGGTAAACGGTACATAACGTTACGAAGATTTTTGTTTAAAATGGCTTGTGAAAGTTGTGGATTGGTAGGAGGATTCGCTGAGAGAAGAGAATTGTCTGGTAGTCGGTATGAGGCTTTGCGAAGGCTTGGATTTTTCAAGGCCTCTGTCAGTTTTGGACTGGTTGGTGTAGCACTTAAAAAAACAGATTCATCTGGAAGCCTAAAGGAGGCCTTTTTGATGTGTGCATTTTTGAGGGCACTGGCCAGGTTAGGTGAATGAACTGGATTAGCACTGATTATACTGCCATCGGGTAGCCGAAAGTTAGCATGACGCATGTTTGGATTCTGCAGAGCACTTGACAAATTAGGGGAAGGTGTAGAAAGTTGTGTGGTTATAATAGATCCATCTGGCAATCTGTAACTAGCTTTCCTCATCTGAGTGTTCTGAAGTGCATGTGCTAAATTTGGGGAGGTAGATTTTGACTGATTATAATCAGGAACAATAATTGTGCCATCACCTAATCTATAAGATGCATTTCGAATAATTGGGTTCTGAAGTGCATTTGACAGGGCTGGGGAAGTTGGTTCCACTTGTTGCTCTGTAAAAATAACTGTTCCATCCGGCAGCCTATAGGATGCATTTCGAATGCTATTGTTTCTAAGGGCACGGGACAGATTTGGAGAAACTTGCTTCTGGTGGTATTCTGAAACAAGTGAATTGTCTGGAAGTCTGTAGGAAGCATTTTTAACGTTTGGATTCTGCAAAGCACTGGCAAGGTTTGGAGAAGAATGTTGTTGCTGCTGTTCCTGAGGGGTGTCCGTGGTGATTATAGTTCCATCTGGTAGTCTATAAGAGGCATATCTGAGGTTTGTGTTACCTAAGGCATTTGAGATGTTTGGAGACAAGGGTTGTTGCTGGTAGGGTTCCACATTTATTAGGGTCCCATCTGAAAGTCTGTAGGAAGCGTTTCGAACCTGACGATTTTGTAAGGCATTAGTAAGCATTGGAGACGTACCTGGAGCCACCATTTGATTTCCATGTACCAGTGTGCCACCTGGCAGATTGTAGGCTGCACCCCGAACCTGAGTATTATGCAGTGCATCTGACAGAATAGGGCCCTGGGTATAACCGTTCATGGGAACATAGCCGTAGGTTGTGCTTGGATAAGACATTTGTGTTTGGTAAGAAGCTTTCCGTATTTGTTGGTTATGTAGCGCATTTGAGAGAATTGGTGATCTCCTTGGGCTAGCGGCATGTCTTGATCCTCTCCTTTGTAAATGTGTTCGGTAAGTAGCATTTCGGACATTGGGATTTTGAAGAGCATTGGTGAGGAGGGGGCCAGGGCCTGGCTCCTCTATATAGTCATATTGTGACATAACTGGTGAGTAGGGGGAGGTAGGCATTTGTAGAACTGATTTGTATGAAGCATTATGAAGGTAAGGATTTTGAATTGCACTGGAAAGTATTGGATTTGCAGGCTGACCTGGACCCTGTCTAAGCATTTCTGTTTCATGACCGTAGGATTGCATTGATGGCAGTAATGTTGGTGAACTAGGAAGATATGTAGCTTCAGGAGCTAATGGAGAGCCTGGTCTTTGCAGTGGTGAGATGAAAGGTACTCCACCGACCTGGGTATTTTGCAAAGCATTTGATATAACAGGCAATGCTAGTCTCTCAGAGGACTGCTGTACTGGTGCAACTTGAGGTACAGAGGTATAAGTTGGCATAAGATGATTGTTATGCAAATTTGGATTTTGTAATTCGTGTAATAATTGGGGTGATCGCTGTTCAGGATACTGCTCTATACCAATGACTTCTGAGGCATTAGGTTGCATAGGTTGCTGAAAGGGTGATCGATAAGAGGCGTTAGAAATAATCTGATTTTGTAAAGCCCTGGTCAATTTGGGTGACTGAGGCACATTTATTATTTGATCAAATTCTGTTGTAGCAGTGTAGGGAGATGCTTCGGACATCTGAACATTTTGGAAAGGACTCGATACAAAAGGTACGGATGGTGTACGAGGGGAAGGAGTTCGCTTTGGTAATGGTGAGCCACGATTGATAGAGGGGTGAGGGGAAGTTGGCCTAGACAGATGCCTAATGGAAGGTTGGGGTGATATAGGACCAATGTGTTTCAGAGAAGGTTGTGGTGATGGGGGTCCTCGCCTCAGAGATTGCCTGGCCATCAAAGGACGGCCAAGACCAACAGGTCTTTGTGTATTCTGTGTGAAACCTGTTCGTCCTGGTGGAATGAAGTGCCTCTGTCCCATTTTGACCATTCCTGGGTGTTGACCTGGAAGCTTTGGGGAAGCTCTGATGTCCTGAGCCATGAACGATCTGTTGCTACGTATAGATGCTCTGGAAGGTGACATGTTTTTGGTTGAAGCACCGAAACGTCCCATTTGACCCAGAGAGGGTTTTACTGTTCCCATTGGAATGTTTGGACGCCCCATTCCTCGCAGTTGACCACCAGGTGATCCGGATGAGGGTGGGTTCCTCATAAGACGGGTAGATCTTCGAGAGAAGCTGGGTGATGGAGATCTTGGAGATGGAGGCTGTGGTGATTCTGGACCAATTGCAAAACTTCTCCGTGAAGGTGTAGGTGATAGTCTGTTTGGTGAGAATGGGGATCGTGGCCTAGTGGAGTCCATCTGCTGAACACTTCCCATAGGATGCCTGCTCATTTGAGGAGAAGTTGGAGGACTCATTTGCCTAGGAGGAGATGTGGAACCTTGAAGCTTCCTTGCACCAAATGGATGATGATGAGTTATTGATGGGGATGAAACTGGGCTGGGTCTTCTTATCGAGGCAGCGGGAAATTGTGGGGGGCTTTGCTTGCGAATGGAACCATAAGCAGAAGTTGGAGAGCCTGTGTGAAATGAGGACAATCGATTAGGCATCTCCTGGGCCATAGGAATAGGGGAAGACCTGGCTTCTACGAATGAGGCCTGAGGCTGGAAATGATTAAAGGCTGCTGGAGAAGCAGGTCTGCTGACTTTTCTCTCTCCAACTGGGGAAGGTGGGCGTTGAATATGTGGAGATGACATCCCTCTTAGTGGAGATGGAGGCATATCCCTAACTCCGAGTCCACGTCTGGAGGGCTGTGGAGAGGGGCTCTGTCTTCTCTGTATAGAGGGCTGAGGAAAGGCATGAAAGCTTTGTCTATGCATGGGAAGATGTGGTGGACCTACATCCATTAATGGCTCAGTGAATCTTTCTTTTGCTAACATAGGTGACAGGGGTCTTTGTCCAGGTGAAGTCATCATTCCCATGGACCTCCTGCTTGGTGTAGGTGAGGGGGGAAAAGCACCTTGGGCCATGGGTGACATATGGGGAGACTGAATGTTAGCGCTCACAAACCCCTGTGGACTATTAGCATGCTTAATTAACATTGCAGTTGGTGTAGGAATCTGAGGTAACCCTGGATGCATATGTTCTTGTGTATGTACTGGTGCAGAAAAAGCACCATCCATAAATGCATCAGGAATGAATGGTACATTTGTATAATTAACCTGAGACATCTGTTCGGGATAGTATTGTGTTGGCATTGAAGAAAATTCAAATGGTATTGTTCTTTTGCCAAAAAGATTTACTTGAGGCCTTGGAACTCTGAACATATCTTCATGATCCATTTGGTCAGCAGAAACACCATTAAACTCATCACCCTCCATGACATCATGCATTGTATAACTATATGGCTGGTACATATTATAGGAAGATTCAAGATATGGGTTAACCCCTGATTCACTGTAATTAAGATGGTAATCCTGGAGATATGGATCTTCATAAGCTACATATGAAGTCATGTATGGATCAGCTACTCCAACTTCACCATATGGATTGTCATAGAATTCCAGATGGTCATCGTAGTAATCAAACTGATTTTGGTCATAAAACTCGGTTTCATCTTCATAATTTTCATAACTATCCTCCATTAAATATTGGTTCTCATCATAGTATCCCATATTGTCATTGTAGTATGTATCCATCTGATGCCGTGGGTCATAGTACTCCATCTCCTCTGGGTAGTAGCCCATTTGATGTTGTGCAGAATATGTGTTATTGTAGCCCATGCCATTGTCATAATACTCTCCTCCATCATGTATGTCCATGTGTGGGTTGTAGTATTCATCAAATTCATAATAGCCTTGATCATGTGACTGTGCTTCGTAGAAGTCAACAGGATCTTCAAACCAATCTGGGTTTCTCTGAAACGACTGTCTGTTAAATGCACCAGGTCTCATTCTACCCTGGTTATTGTAGTCATAGTCATCATAATCATGTTCATACGCATAGTTGTGATGCCCGTCAGGTGCTCGTATGCTCGTTTGTCGACTTCCTCCAGGAAACCGTTTCTTACTCGACTTTCCCAAACGGCCGCGATTTCTGTCGAACGGTCTCTGTTTTAATTTGGTCGAGAGGAATTTTTTAGTTAGCCAGTTTGTCGCTCCAGCAACTTTGCCCAATATCAGACTTTGGTTTTTAAAATTTGATTCATCATCAACATTCTTTTTTCCAAAAAGTCCTTTAAACAACCCTGATTTCTTCTCTGCTGGTTTGTTGCCACCGATTTTAAGTAACATGTAGGATGGTTTGCGTCCTAACGGGTCATTTTGTTCCTTCTCTTTTTTCTTTTTCTTACTGGCTTTGAAGCGCATCAGAAGCCTCGGGGCGTTCTTCAAAACAGACTTCCTTCTCTTTTTTCTGACCATGAAACTTTTTTGCTTGCCAAGTCCTAAAAATAATCTAGATGTACTTTTTAGTCGCTTCTTTGAGCTCTTCCCAATTCCTGGGAAGCCAAATAGTTTCTTTGTAGGTTCTGGTGCTGCCTCAGGTGGAACCTCGTCCTTCTTTTTTGCCTTTTTCTTTGTTCCTTCTGCCTCAGATTTAGATTTGGATTTATGTGCATCTTTTGATTTCTTTTTTCCTTTCCTATCATCTTCACTTTCTTCGATTTCCTCATCTTCCTCATCCTCTTCGTCTTCTTCATCTTCGTCTTCGTCTGACGCCGCGTGTTTAGATTTGGACTTTCCCTTTGCGGCTTTGCCTTTAGCGGCAGCCTTTCCGTGTCCACGTTTGCGTGCATCCCCATCTGATTCTTCATCACTTTCCTCTTCATCATCCTCAATGGGCTCTGCATCCGACACGTCTTCTGACTCACTAACCACCTTCGCCCCCTTTCCTTTGTCCTTTCCTTTCTTTCCATCATCTTTTCCTTTACCTTTGGGGTCTTCTTTTCCTTTTTTCTTATCATCCTTTCCTCCCTTTTGGTCATCTTTAGCACCCTTTTTGTCATCCTTCCCTTTTTTTTCTTCTTCTTTGCCTTTGCTTTTTTCGGGCTCTGCTTTCCCTCCTTTTTTAGCCGCTGACTTCGAGTCCCCCTTTTTGCCTGGCATTTTGTGCTTTTTCTGTTTTTAGCCTCATGAACAAAAAAAAGATAAATTAATTAACAGCATTTGACTACATTTAATGACAATGGGCCTCATTTATCAAGCAGGATACAAACTAATTTGTTCATAAATTGTTCACAGGATCATTTGCATAAGTGATGTGGTATAATGGGGTATGAACATAAACAAGCTCCACTAGAACCAGAAGATATGAACACATCCCTCCTACCTTGTCCACGCTGCTCTGTCCCCCAATCATATTGTGTTGACTGGGAACTGGGGAACTTCTGTTTTTTTTTTTTTAATTATCCGCCATGTTTACATCAATAAAAGATGTATGCTACTTGTTGGTATTGCAAATAGTGAAGACTACAGCAGGGGGCAGATTCATCATTTAAAACCCCCTAGCCGCTGCTGAGGATGGCCCACATGGGCAGCCTAGATACCTAGGATGTACGGTACGACTTAGAAACCATGAAGATGGCTTTGAAATCCGATGGATATGAACAGATTTGCAACACTGGCTTAAGACTACATTTGCTTTAGGATTGTAATTACATAAACAGATTTGTACTCAATTTGAAACTTTCAACAAATAAGACTTAATGTTAAACCTAGGCTAAATTTCCTGGACTTGTTGACCATATAGTACACAGTTATAGAAGGGAAATTATTTTATAATCACATAATCCAGTGTCACCCTGATGAGGATAAATCTGGTTTCTCTCAGGGGGGTTTTCTTCGTCCCCTCTGACTTGCTCGTTATGGATAAATAAAAAAACAGGAAATTTGCATCCTAAAGTTCTGTAAAACTGCTTTGTAACTGCTTAATATCAAAAATCTCTCAGAGAGACATGAGGTCCGTTGACACGAAAGCTCGATTTTCTAAAGAACTTTTCTTACCTTATGATGCACTCACTGTCTAATCGTGTAAATGTCTGTCCTCATGGTTCCTCTTGAAAAACCAAAAAAACCCCCAAAACAATTCCACGTGCTAAGCGAGTTCCTCTCTATATCCCTCTCTTCTCGCACTCTTCCACACATTCACATCTCCTGTTGATTACTTGAGAGACAGAGGCTCTGTGTGCAAGGAGCCTAAACAGGACATGACAAGTTCCTGGATTTGACCGGATCGGTTCGGTTAGACCTTTCATGAGTGACTTAGCAAGGGGTGAAGTAACTGTGTCAGAGGATCTGTGTCAGTGTTTGTGCTGATGTGGGAATGTAGAAAGAGCATTAATTTGTCAGGTCTTCTAGCCTTGATGTAACTTTAGCTCAGGTCTCATTCCAACATGAATAATGTAGGCACACTGAGACACAGAAAGAGTGAGAGACAGAAAGAAAGAGAGAGAGAGAGAGAGAGAGAGAGAGAGAGAGACTAAACCAAATGCAGCCCTTATGAACACACAGAGGTTTAGCGTATTCCAGAGCACTATGTAGTTTATATAATCATTCACTGAAGGATTCCTACATGGTGTCAGTTAAAGTATTGGCATAATTTAATGAAGTGACATACGGCTAAGTACGGTGACCCAGACTCAGAATACGTTCTCTCCATTTAACCGGTGCCTTGTCCAACGGCACCTTAGTTGAGGTATTGCCGGCCCGAGATTGGAACCCACAACCTTAGGGTTAGGAGTCAAACTCTCTTACCATTAGGCCACGACTTTCCCAACGCTAATGCCAAAGCTACTGAAAGGACACATAATGATGAACATCTTCTACATGGAGTCTGACCATAAAAGTAAGAGGAGTAATTAAAATGTGTGTGTGTGTGTGTGTGTGTGTGTGTGTGTGTGTGTGTGTGTGTGTGTGTGTGTCTGTGCTTTTTATAACCATTAAAATAACAATGATTTAATCCCAAAGAATGTTACGGCATTTTGCAAAAATTAATTAGAATAATTTAAGGAAATTAATAGGACGTTATAAATATATATTGTAATTATTATAAAAATAACAAGTTTTAAGAGGAAGAACTTGCTGTTACAAAGCACTGACAATGGAGACTCCTTCCTTACATGTCGCATAGAAAGCATCACCATATCATGCACTACTGTATATATCTGATCTTTGTTAAATAACAACACATTTATTATGCAGTCCTGTGAATGAGACCCTTAGAGCTGTTGTTCAAGACAACCGATGGATCTGTGGTATAAACCTTCACACAAAGTGATATACCTGCTGGTGTGAGTGTGTGCAAGTTGCACGACCTTTATTTCCTTTATCATTTCTACCTATAAGGGTGCGGATATCTGGTTGCCAGATCATCATCAGCTAATTCCTCCTGCGTGTAAGACAACCCCATCATCACCATGCATGATGCACAGGCAGGAAGCGGTTCCGTGTCACGAGTAATCATGGAAAATAACCCTGTGACCTCTGATAAGGGCAACAATGGGTCTGTTAACACAGTTAGACTCCAGAGTTGAAAGGGTTCGAATGAATTGTCCAAAAGAGTGAAATAAATAATTTAATTTGGACTGGAAAACGTCCCCAACGTTGGTGCTTAAACCGCAAGAAACTGTTGTGGTATAATAGGAATAAGAAGAGGAACAAAAGACTTCAGGATCAGTTCCCATCCAAAAATACTACGTTTTAGTGCAGTAACAATGCATCTGATGTCACCGCTGATTACTTTCCTGTAAGCTCATGTGTCTAAAGTGGTTTATTCCTGACTGACGCTGATGTTTCGCAGGACGTCTGTAGATGGAGAGCCTTCATCTCCCTACAGAAGCAGAATATTTTCATCGGGAAGATTTAGCACGTACTGCACAAAGGAAAACAAAACAAAAGTCATAATAACAAATTAAATAAAAGATTCATTTGACCCACAATGATTCCTTTTCCTTCTGAGTGAGAAGCGGATTGTAAACAGAGCCACGGCGTCATCTGCTGTGGGATAAAAACTTTACACGTGATCGAAACATTGACTGATAATGAGCCCAACAGACTCAACTCAACAGACTCAACTCTGTTGAAAATGGAAGCAGACATTTTATTTCATCACACATGTTTTCTTCAGATGATTTTTTTTAAAAATTAAAAATAAGCTGTTTTCAAAAGTCCATCAAACAGTCTTTTATATTTATCATGTATATTTTTATGTACATGTTTATGTTTAATATAATTATGAGTGTTTTATCTTGTGTCCACTGAAAATAAAAGCACTTAATGTTCACGTGGACTTTTATTGTGAAATATCATACCGGATGTCAACAATGATATGCAGTGATTTT